>NC_072439.2:45496171-45800937 GCF_028878055.3 Symphalangus syndactylus
AACAGGCAACCTACAGAATGGGAGAAAATTTTCGCAACCTACTCATCTGACAAAGGGCTAATATCCAGAATCTACAATGAACTAAAAACAAATTTATAAGAAAAAAACAAACAATACCATCAAAAAGTGGGCAAAGGACATGAACAGACACTTCTCAAAAGAAGACATTTATGCAGCCAAAAAACACATGAAAAAATGTTCATCATCACTGGCATCAGAGAAATGCAAATCAAAACCACAGTGAAATACCATCTCACACCAGTTAGAATGGCCATCATTAAAAAGTCAGGAAACAACAGGTGCTGGAGAGGATGTGGAGAAATCGGAACACTTTTACACTGTTGGTGGGACTGTAAACTAGTTCAACCATTGTGGAAGTCAGTGTGGCGATTCCTCAGGGATCTAGAACTAGAAATACCATTTGACCCAGCCATCCCATTACTGGGTATAAACCCAAAGGACTATAAATCATGCTGCTATAAAGACACATGCACACGTATGTTTATTGTGGCACTATTCACAATAGCAAAGACTTGGAACCAACCCAAATGTCCAACAACGATAGACTGGATTAAGAAAATGTGGCACATATACACCATGGAATACTATGCAGCCATAAAAAATGATGAGTTCATGTCCTTTGTAGGGACATGGATGAAACTGGAAAACATCATTCTCAGTAAACTATCGCAAGGACAAAAAACCAAACACTGCATGTTCTCACTCATAGGTGGGAATTAAACAATGAGAACTCATGGACACAGGAGGGGGAACATCACACTCTGGGGACTGTTGTGGGGTTGCGGGAGGGGCAGGGACAGCATTAGGAGATATACCTAATGCTAAATGACGAGTTAATGGGTGCAGGAAATCAACATGGCACATGGATACATATGTAACAAACCTGCACATTGTGCACATGTACCCTAAAACCTAAAGTATAATAATAAAATTAAAAAAATAAATATTAAAAAAAAAAAGAAGAAAAGAAAAAGTGGCACATATACACTATGGAATACTACGTAGCCATAAAAAATGATGAGTTCATGTCCTTTGTACAGTCATGGATGAAACTGGAAAACATCATTCTCAGTAAACTATCGCACGGACAACAAACCAAACACCGCATGTTCTCACTCATAGGTGGGAATTGAACAATGAGAACTCATGGACACAGGAAGAGGAACATCACACTCCGGGGACTGTTGTGGGGTGGGGAGAGGGGGGAGGAACAGCATTAAGAGATATACCTAATGTCAAATGGCGAGTTAATGGGTGCAGCAAAACAACATGGCACATGGATACATATGTAACAAACCTGCACATTGTGCACATGTACCCTAAAACCTAAAGTATAATAATAAAAAAAGAAAAAAAAAAAAGAAAGACAAAGAGCAGCCAGTCAGAGGGGGCAGCTAGAAGTCCCCTGCACTAATTTCTGAAACAAGAGTGCAATATCCTCACCTGACTCTTCAGTTTCTTCTTCTACTACAACTTTTCATGAGTGAATTGACTGTGATTGATGGGAAGGCAGTTATTTGATGACTGACTCTGTATCTTGAGATGCCTGTCTTTTAGAAGAAAGGAAATATAATGTCCCCATTCTGTATGTTTTTCTACAGCTCATATCTCTGAGTGCAGACCCATAGCACCTAGTAAGTTTACAGGCAGGACCAGACAGAATGAAATTGAGATGATGAAACAGGTTTGCATTTTACATGTTGCTCTCTGAAAGCCACAACTGGAAAATAAACACAAGTCAGAAGCTCTAAAACTCAGACAAACTGTGTCTATAGCTGTACTTTTATAACCGGTATCTCAGAACTCCCTAGAAGCTTATTTACATGTTGAAAACATCAATTATTCCTCCCATTTGAAACACATAGTTCTTGTAATCAATTGCTTTGAGTCAATGTTTAGAATTATTCATGAAAGAGTTATATTTTAATGGCATTTGATGAGAACCAGCAGCAGCATCCATTAATTTGATTAGTTGTTTATGGGCTGGAAGAGAAGCCTGGCACCTAGCCCTAAGCGAATCAATAGTGTGAGGTCTAAGTGTAAGTATCCATCCAAGCCAGCCTTGCCAGCCAGGATTCTACACAGAGTGACAACAGTGCGGGGAGGGCAAAACGTTACACAAGAAGTGTCTTACGGCCCCTCTTTCTGCCTGCTTGGCATTTTACCGTCAGTTACCTCTTATCTAAAGGCAGTGAGTGTAAGCTATTTTTCTACTCCACCCCACTCCAGCCCCACACCCTGTTGTCCTTTCTGAAGGACACAGTAAAGGGATTTCTGTGGGTTGTTGTTTTTTTTGTTTGTTTTGTTTAGGTTTGGTTTTTTTGAAACCTAAGGACTTAAATATGTATCATCATCCAAGCCTGAAAATAAATAAATCTGGACATTGAAGAAAACAGGAGCAAGAGCCAGGGGCCCAATTCCGCTGCAGGGTTCCTCTGTTTGAAAGGGTTGAGGAGTAGCTGCCAAAGAAGGCGAGCCCCTGATGCAAGGGATCCAGTATGGAGGGAAGTGTGGCAGCAGACACTGCTGGAGCTGGCAGCGTGTTGTCATTGTTCCAGAGAAATCTGTCCAGTTTGAAGGAAGAAGCATTCCTGGGAGAAGCCAAAGGAGAGGCATACAGACAGCCCAAGCTGGGACGTCAACCAGTTTGCATTTTGTGATTGACAAGTCACTTGGCCTCCAATCAAATGGTCTCGGGTTTCGGGCAGGGAACCAGTAGAAAATGGACTGCAGACAAGAGACCAGGCTGTATTCTAGTCCCAACCACCAGACACACCATATGGGGGAAAGTAACACCTCAGTGCCCGCCCCACCCCCACACAGGAGGAGCTGGCTCCTGAGAACAGACCTAACTGCTGGGGGCAGGCTGCTGGGACACTGCTGGATTTTGGTAGGGGTCACTCAGTGACTGAACAAAGCCAAATTCACAGACCTAAGGATGCTCCTGCACAAAAAAACAACTGAAATAATGCCAAAGAATAATGCTTTGCTAAGGCAGGAAAGACTGCATTTGTTTTTATAAGTCTACCTTCAAAAAAAGGTAGTCCTTTCTATAGCTGTAGTTAAATCATTATTTGTGTCATTATGTGTTTTAAGTGTATCTTTCCCTCTAGTTATTTGTATGGCTCAATCCTGTATATTTAGTGCCTCTCTCAGGATATATGATAATATTTGTGAGGATGGATATCTTAATTAGTTTGATTTAATTATTCCACATTTGTATTACAAAATCATAGCATCATTTTGTACTCTATAAATACATACAACTATAACTTGTCTATTTAAAATAAACTTTTTTTATAACGAAGA
Organism: Symphalangus syndactylus; assembly: GCF_028878055.3. Lineage (NCBI taxonomy): Eukaryota > Metazoa > Chordata > Mammalia > Primates > Hylobatidae > Symphalangus > Symphalangus syndactylus. The sequence goes on from NC_072439.2 coordinate 45,499,502, forward strand.
TATGCTGAGATGGGAGAGGTGAGCAGGGTTCAGATCATGCTTGGGCCTCATTGACCATGTTGAGGACTTTGTACATTCTTCTGAAGATAGTGGGAAACCACTAAAGAATTTTAAGCAGAAAATGGCATTATTAGGTATAGCATACTTGAAAAAATACTCTGACCAAGAAAAGATTTCAAGGCCCCACCAGTACAATAAAATAATTAAATCAATTTTGGCTTGACTTTGGTGTCTCAAGATTCCCTCTCCACAACTGGATGAAATTACTCACCACCTGCTTGTGGGAGGATGGCACACCAAACTGGCTGCAGGGATTCCTTTTCCATGTACTCGCTCTAGGCAGCAGGGTCATGGTGACAGATAATGGTTGGGCCACCCAGCTGAAGGACCTCAGAAAAGGCTCTTGTAACTCAAGTCTTTATAAGGACAAAAAGGATTACCTGCAAAGATTTCACTTCATATAATAAAGTGAAATATATTCTGTTCTTCAAAAAGTTAACCTAAGCCTAGACATAGGGAAGCAATAGGCAGATATATCTGGGTTTATATGTACAAATAATATAGAAAAGTAGAAAGGTACTCATAGTGTCCCAGTTCTAGCTCCTTAAATCAAAACAAAACAAAAGAAAAACTTCAGTTCTGCAAAGAGTTCTCACAAAACAGCAAGAATACCAATACAAACCCTCTTAATCACTTGTGGTAGACAAGGAGATGTGCTGCCCCAGATCCCTTACAAAGCACTTTCCATTCAGCAGCAGGTGATATACTAAGTGAACGGCTTCCAGGTGTCAGCTCCTTTAGGGTCTGCCTCAGCTGTAGAGAACCACCTTGCCCAGGGACACAGTCTCCCTGGAGCAACACACATCCTGTCATGGAGCTATGACATAAGGCCAGAAGAGCCACTGGATGATTAAGCTCCACAGGAAGGCCCAGGAGATGAACAATGACCAAGAACAAATAAATGTATTGGTAAGAAAGGCAATGGCATCATCTAAACGTAGACAACCACATACTCAACCCAATAGTAGGTCCAATCACAGCTGCTGTGCCAGATGCAGTAATTTTGTTAGGACAGTGGTAGCTCTAGCAACCACCAGAGCTAGAGTGGGCCACAGCTGATGGTGAGAAAGGTTGCTATTTACTTGACTTATAGCCGTGGAGTTGATAACATCCCAAAACAATTGAGGCCATGTGGTGGTGCTTCAATAATGGAATCCAGGGTGTAATGATTAATTGTGATTCCTGCCAAGGTTAGAGTGGCTTCCAGTGGGTCAGATCTATAGAAAATATAGGAGATGTGTCTTTACAGGCAAAGTGAATGGGCAGTGGACTAGGGTAATACTCAGCCTGCTGCAGCAAAAGAAATTAAGTACAGAGGATCAGTAGACTAAGCATAATCACCCTAATAAGTCATTACCCTTGTTCAGTTCCTAGACCTGAGCCAATTTAAGACCTGAAGCCCATTGATCAAAGAGAGAACTGGGTCCTCAGGAAGAAAGATCCTAAAACACCATAGCGTGTACTATGGCAGTGATTCTACTAAACTTTCACATTTTACACACTTACCTGAGTAAATGGCTATAGATCCATTTGGAGGAAAGTTTGGGAAGTATAAGGACGTGGTGCCTGCATCCGATGAGAGCCTTCTTTCTGTGCCATAACATGGCAGAGGGCATTACATGGTGAGAGGGCAAGAGTGTGTCAGCTCAGGTCTCTCTTCCTCTTCCTATAAAGCCATCAGGGTTCCATCATGGGGCTCTACCTTGATGACCTTGTCTAATCCTAATAAACTCCAAAGGCCACACCTCCAATCAACATATGAATTTCAGGATTAAGTTCCCACATATTAAATTTGGGGATATGTTCAGACTACAACAGTGTCATAATAGTCTGTTGTTATATTGAGGAGCACTCAGAAATCAAGTTACAAATGGAGTCATGGCCAAAATCCTGCTTGCAATAAGTTCACTGGATCCATGGACCTGCCTTGTAGTCATTTCTCCCACCCCTGAATGTATAGTTGAGATTGATACACTTAATACCTGAAGTAAGCTCCACATTTTGTCCTTGGCCTATAGACTGAATGCTATCATAGTGAAGAAGGCCAAGCAGAGAAGTCTCTAAAACCAATCATCTATGCCCAGCCAAGGTAGCAAATTTAAAAATACTGCGCCAGAGTGGGGAAGAGTGGAAATTAATGCCACTCTTGAAGACCTCTAGATCCTGGGGTAGTCATCCTTATCATATATCTGCTTATTTTACCAGTCTGACCTCTGGAAGAAGTAGGTGGGTCCTGAAGGTAGGATATTACCACAAATTCAACCAAATTATAGTTCCAACCACAGCAGCTGTGCCAAATTCAATATTTTTGCTAGAGCAGATTAATATGTCCTCAGATACAGCATATGCAGTGATTAATTTATCAGATAAATTATTTTCTATCTTAATCAAAAAAGAGTATTGGAAACCACTGGCATTTACATGAATTAGGCAAAAATATACATGTATAGTTTTACCCAAGGATAACTTTCCTACTGCAGTCACAACATAGTCCAAAGAAATCTGGACCATGTAGATATCCTAGGGAACGTCACATTGATCAATATCATCAATGATACTATAGTTATAGGGGCAAATAAGCAAGAGATGGCTAGCATACATAAGGTCTTGGTAGTAGATATGTGCCCAACAGGGTAGGATATGGACCCTGAGAAAATTGTGGGGCCTGAAACATTTATAAAATTTCAGGGGCGCCTGTGGTAACATGCTGACATCCCTTCCAAATTAGTGTACCTTGTGCTTCCCACCACCAAAAAGTAAAATAAAATAAAAAGAAACATAATGCCTAACGAGCTACTGTATTAGTTCATTTTCATGCTGCTGATAAAGACATACCAAAGACTGGGCAATTTACAAAAGAAAGAGGTTTAATGGACTCACAGTTCCATGTGACTGCGGAGGCCTCACAATCATGGCAGAAGGTGAAAGGCACGTCTCACATGGTGGCAGACAAGAGAAGAGAACTTTTGCAGGGAAACTCCCCTTTTTAAAACCATCAGATCTCATGAGACTTGTTCACTATCATGGGAACAGCACCGGAAACACCTGCCTCCATGATTCCATTACCTCCCACCAGGTCCCTCCCACAGCACATGGGAATTCAAGATGAGATTTGGGTGGGGACACAGCCAAACCATATCACCTACATTACACACAAAAAAATACTTCTCCAGTTGATACACTGGGCAATGGGAAAGGCCTCCAGGTTTTAGCGGGACTGTTAAGTCTAGAACAGAAGAGGACTCTACAGCAAGTCCAAGATACACAGCAAGCAACTCTGCCACCACTTGGGCCATAGACAGGTAAACCCAATGGTGTTGGAGGTATCAGTGGTGAGAAAAGAAGCCAGGTGGATCCTGTGTCATGCCCCAGTGGGAGATCACAACAGAGGTGTCTGGGTTTCTGAAGCAAGGCCATACAATCTACAGCAGGTAATTACATGTTTTTTGAAAAGCAACTTCTGACATAGTACTGGCCCCTGCTAGAGATGGGGTACCTTACCATGGCACAACACATGACTATACAATTCAATTGCTCATCATGGGCTGGGTCCTATCAGTCCTAGTCATAAGGTTGGGCAGGACCAGCAATAGTTCATCATAAGATGGAAGTGGTACATCCAGCATCAATCACAAGCAGGACCAGAGAAGACAAGCAAGCTGCATAAGCAGGTAGTCCAAGTCCAGGCACCCAGAGCTTCCCCCTTTATTATAATAGCATTCCTTTTTCAACTCACACCTCTGGACATATGCTGGACACCAACTGACCAACTACTAGAAAGGAAAAAAATTAACCTTGGTTTATGGATGTCTTGGCTTTGTATGCAGACATCAACAAAAAATGGACAGCAACCATAGCATATTCAGGGATGACACTGAAAAACATTGAAAAGGGATATTCTTCCCAATGATCAATGCTTTGGTTTGTTTACCTGGTCATATCCTTTGTGTGGAGAGAAAAGTAACCCAAAGTTGGAATATATATGAATTTACGGACTGTGACAAGTGGCCTAGTTGGCTGGTCAGAGGTTGTAGAAGAATATGGATGGACATAAGTGAGTGATCACAAAATATGAAGATCTTTACAACACATGTTAATGCCTGCAAGAAAGCATTCACTACAAAGAGGAATTAAACAACCAACAGACAAAATGACTCAGCAGTGGATATCAATATCTGTCATCAGAAAATGCTAAGTCTGAGTCATAACAGCAAAAAATTAACTAGAAACAAACTACATTCGGCAAGCTAGACTGTCAGCCCCTACATGAAGAAACCAGAGCAGCCCACTAAAGACATATCATGTTGTGAAAGATGGTTTGTCTGTTATAATCCAGAGAGATTTTTCCACAAAATCGGTTAATTTGTGCTCGTTAAGACAGCAAAAACAATCTGTCAACCTGACCCTCTCCGCTATCTTTCTGGGAGCCTTGGGGCTGTCCGGAAGCTATGGGGAGAACTGCGTGCTTGACAGCTGGTTAGAACACTTCCACGAGATGCTGCCATGAATAGGAATTTTTAAATAAGTGCGGTGAGGTGTTTTTCTCATTCTGCCTAGGTATTCAAAGGCCATCTAAGGATATTGGAATGATTTTTAAAAGCTTACATTAATTAAGGAATATTGGATCAGATGCCCTCTTGCATCCAAAAAGCATGTTTATCCTATCATCTTGGGACCAAAAAGCAAAATATGGAAGATTAGCAAAGGAAAAAGACAGCAAATCCACAGATGCAGTCCTACTTTAATCGTACTGTTAATAATTACCTTTGTTGAACAAATGCAGAAATATCTGATAATCCATGACAGATGGGAATTCATCCATTCTAGACTCATAAGGGCTGACGTGGGTGTTCATTACTTGGTGACAAGAAAAGCTGTCTTCATCAGTATCTCTCCTGATGTGGTCAGTTTATGTTTGTCATCAGAAGAAAAGACAATCGGGGCTTCATGGGAGCCAGATCTGATACTAAACTGCAAAAATGCATGTCTCCATTGACAGACGAGGGAGAGCCCACCAGAGCATGCTTTCTGAGGTTTTCTTCTCCAAGTACTGGTAGGTTTTGGAAATTTTATATTGTTTTGCAAAACAAACTTGCACACCAAATAGCAGTCACCACACTAAAACTGAGCAAAGACTGGCATACTTTGTCATTCTGAGAATCTGTAAACACAAATGCTTGTATACACACACACCCCCCACACACACATACACACATACACAGAGTGAAACATTTAGCACATATAGTAAGGTGATGGCTAGGCTTTTCTGAGTATACAGTGTTTTATTGGCAAAATAGTAACAAATCAAATGTAATGATAGTCCTTCATGCATTATCCCATTAAACAAGTCTCCTTGATATGATTATTGGCCACTTGGCAACCAAAACCATGCCTTATAAAGCTGTTTTAAACAGCACCTGTAAAAATGCATGTTGATGGGTGAATAAAGGAAGGAGTAAAGGAATGAATGAATGGATAGATGGATGTATGAATACAATGTAAGTAGTATGATAGCTTTGCATAATACATGGCCTTATCACTTGTATTTTCTTAACTAATCTCTTAAAATTTGCTTCCCCATATTACCCAGAATCCAATAATACCTCCCTGAGGTGCTCTCATTTCAGCTATTAACACTGTGGATCACTCAGCCCCATGGGCATTTAAGAGCAATTGTAAGTCTGCTCAGTCCATCATTGTTATTGATTCCTCCATTGTCATACATGGTTACTGTTGGAAATTGGTCCCTTATAGTCACATGGGTTGTTTGACATTGCTGACTAATCTCAAATTATGGGAGTTCACCATAGAATTTCTGATAATATTGAACCTCAAAATAGGTGACAAAGGTCTCTCTTACTCTAAGGAGGCTTTTTGGCCCCCACATGCCAATTTACTTACCTTTATATAGCAGGGGATGTTGACAGGGACCTCCCTTGTCAGGCTACCAAATGTTCTGCTCTTTCTTCCTCAAAGGAAATCAGCCTTACTTTTACCTAACTAACAAGTACTATATTGCTCAACTGATTCCTGCCTGAATGCAGAAACCCTGAGGCAAGGTAAAATGTTGAGTCTACCCAACGAAGAGAATACAAAAGCTAGTTCTTTTGCAAAAACAATTCAGAGTTCTCACTCACCCAATACTATCCTGCAATGGTCTCATTAACATATATTAAGTACAGTGTCCCAGCCCTTGTTAAGCACCTCACATGCATTAACTCCTGTAATCCCCACACAATTTCCATGACAGGCCCAATTCTTACCTCCTTTTTACAGAATGGAAAACTGTGGTCAAGTAATTTCAGGACCTTGGACTTGCAGAACCAGTTAAGGGCGAAACCAGATTCCAATAAAGAGCATCTAGTTTTTGTGACAGCCCTGTCCTGTGCTATCCATCCATGCTTTGTGCAAGCAGCAGAGTGGGCAGGCAGCAGGAGGCATGGAAGGGAGAGATCAAAGATAGGCTACTGGTGCAGGTCGGGTCATTCTGCACCATTTTTGCCATCATGATCCCTTGCCATGGCTCTACAGACAGAATTATTTTTCATGTACCCTCTGAAGCTCCTCAATGAATTTAAGGTGAAGAAGTCTCAGTCTCACTGAATCAAATTGGATTACAGACATATTGCATACTCTCATTTTCTGCAGCATTCTATGAGAATCAACATATTTAAAATCCATACATGTTGGAATATGTTGTTTCTCTGGCCAGTCTTTGTTCTGATATGCTCTTGCCTTATTGCTCATTTAGAAAAACCAATTTTCTCAAATGCAGAACCTAGGAAAAAAATTGCTGGTGGAATGGCCACTTTTAGCTTTTGCTGTATTCTTCTATTGGCAGAGGATTTTACATGGTGCCAAAGATAAGCAAAGAACAAGTAGATTTGAAAAGAGATTTTTTTTAATGGTCAAAAAATCTCCTATTATGAGTAGTTGTATATTTTTGTAGAATGTCAGGATTTACATAAGCAAATTATTCTTCCTTCCTTGAAATCATTTCTCTTCTTGAATCCCAGATCTTGGTGTTACCGTGTATGCAACTTACTTTAAAATACTTCACCCTAGACAGAGTGACGTAAATATGTGCATGTTTGTTTAAAGTACACTCTAGGGAAGTCAGCTGTCCCAATAGGAACTCTCATTTCTTGGATGGTCAATTAGAAAGCTACCATCATATCAGAAAGGTGACACTCTAAAGTACCTTCTATACTGTTCCAGCAATGTTGGCCTTGGATATGATATTGTTATGTAGTATAATGAATTTCAGAAACAAGACCTCCTTGGTGAAATTAATGATAGTTAAGATTTGAGGATACTTTAATGATACTTCTAATTCTTGCATAAGCCTGGAATAAGTGTTCTAACAAGCCCTTTGGTCCCACTTTAGAAAAGACACTCAAAGGCCGGGTGCGGTGGCTCATGCCTGTAATCCCAGCACTTTGGGAGGCCGAGACAGGCAGATCACCAGGTCAGGAGATCGAGACCATCCTGGCTAACATGGTGAAATACCGTCTCTACTAAAAATACAAAAAAAATTAGCCGGGCATGGTGGTGGGCGCCTGTAGTCCCAGCTACTCGGGAGGCTGAGGCACCAGAATGGTGTGAACCTGGGAGGAGGAGCTTGCAGTGAGCCGAGATCGCGCCACTGCACTCCAGCCTGGGCGACAGAGTGAGACTCTGTCTCAAAAAAAAAAAAAATGAAAAGACACTCAAGACTTGATCCCTAGAGGGCCCTCTGTGTCCAGCCATTGAATCAGAGCATCCAAGTTTCCCGATTGTTAATAAAAAGTTGCCTGAATCCTGCCTGTATTATTCAGTCAGCCTCAAATGAACATTTAATGTAAGCTTGGGTCAGTTACTTAAACGACAGACAAATGGGATGTCAACAAGGTTACAAGACAAGTTGTGTGCACTATTTTATGCCCACTTAGAAAATATTTAATAAATGTCTAAATGTGTGGTGCAATTTGATCTGAGAGCTGCTTTCATTATACATTCTATCCTTATTGCATAATAGCTAAACTTCATCACCTCAAATTTTTCGAGACTACATTTATCTACAAAAGCACCTAAGATGGATACACCTTCCAATAGACTTGAGTCTGTTTATACTTGCTTATTGTCACCACTTATTCACTTACACAAACTAGAAACCTGAATCAACTTCAACATTACCCTATTTCTTTTTAAGAGGCAGGATCTCTCTCTTTCTCTCTGACACCCAGGTTAGAGTGCAGTGGCACAGTCATAGCTCATTGTAGCCTCAAACTCTTGGGCTCAAGTGATCCTCCTGCCTCAGCCTCCTAAGTAGCTAAGTCTACAGGAAAATGCCACTACACCCAGCTGATTTTTTTTTTAAGGACAGGGTCTCACTACGTTGCCCAGGCTGGGTGCAAACTCCTGACTTTAAGTGATCCTCCTACTTTGGCCTCTCAAACTGCTGGGATTATAGGCATGAGCCACCGTGCTTGTAGTACGCCTTTTTTTTTTTTTTTTTTTTTTTTGGTAATAAATTGGACCATGCAGCAAATCTAAAACTTTCTAGTATACTTCAGATTCCCTCTTCTCTGCCTCCACTGCTGCTCCACAGACTAGCTTTTTGTTATCTATTATATGGACTGTTGCCACAGCCCCCAACTGTCTTTCACCTTAGTCTTTCCTTTCACATTGCTGTGATAATATTTCTCAAGGGTAAGCATGTCATCCATTGTTCAGAAACCTTCAATAACCATTCCCCCCTTTAATAACAGAATAAAGCAGAATTCCTTCTGTTGGAATTCAAGGACTGTCTTAGCTGCAGTTTACTTTTTGGCTACATCTCTTTCTCTTAGTTCTCTTACATTTGCCACATGCATTCCAGTCATTGCCAAGGTCTTTGCTGTTGCTCCTGGGGCTTCCTGTGCCTAGAATGCACACCTTTCCTTCTGCATGCCTCAGAGCTTAATGTAAATGTCACCTTCTCCACTAATCTTTCCTGATCCCCTTAAGTAGAAGTAATCCTTGCTGCTTCTGTTACTACATGTCTCTAAATTTGATGAGTATTATAATTCGATGTTTTATCCTATCTTCCCTAGTAAATTGTGTCTTGAAGGCATTGATCATATATATCCTTCCTTTTATGTTCTTTACAGCACAATAGTATTCAGTTAATACTTTTGAATTGTACAGTATGCATACATACTCAGTCTAACTTAGTGGTTTCTTAAATGTCTACTCTAAGAGCAGTAGGATTCAAATTTAAGTGAATATGAGAACCGTGGTGGTTGTGGTGGTGGAGCAGGAGCAAAAGGGATTTATATTCACAGATTCTGACACCCGACATCCTAAGATCTTGACTCAGGTCTAGGACATGAACTTCTAAACACACATCCCAGGTAATCTTGAAACAGATGGTCCCAAGACCACATGCTGGTCTATGAGTCAATGGCAGAGCATGAACAAGGAAATACTAACGTGAGTTGGGAAGACTTGCTGGCACTGGGAAAGGAAGCTAGTAGGCAGAGCAGATAGCTCTCTGGGTTCTGTGTCCTGGAATCATGCCAATCAACCCAAATTAGTGTCCTAGGGTTTCACTGTTTTTCAAACTGATCTACAAAAGCATTCATACTTTTGAACTACACTTAAAGAGCACCTGCAGGAATTCATCAATGGTGATCGTTTCCTTACTTTAAACATAACATACTTGAAGTTGTCAAACAGAGCGTAATATTTGGACCGGGAAGTGGGAGATGGGGTGGAAGGGTAGAAAGAAAGCCTAACAGAATCCTGTCTCTGAAGGCTAAAACAATTTGCAACAATCAGTGATAGTCCTTCTGTTATCACTAATTCAACTGATTAAATGCAATTGCAGGCTGGGCATGGTGGCTCACGCCTATAATCCCAGCACTTTGGGAGGCTGAGGTGGGTGGATCGTCTGATGTCAGGAGTTCGAGACCAGCCTGGCCAACATGGCTAAACCCTGCCTCTACTAAAAATACAAAAAAAAAAAAAAAAAAAAAAAAATTAACCAGGCATAATCCCAGCTACTTAGGAGGCTGAAGCAGGAGAATCGTTTGAACCCAGGAGATGGAGGTTACAGTAAGCTGAGATCAAGATCAAGCCACTGCTCTCCAGCATGGGCAACAGAGCAAGACTCCATCTCAATAAATAAATAAATAAATAAAGCAATTGCATTATAATAAACAAATGGAAAGTTGATCATCAAAATGTATAAAACACCTTCAGTTTCAGCTACAACATGTCAAAAGTTTGGAAGTCATTACTTCCATCCTTATAAGAAAAAGCCCAACATATTGAACATCAATAACTTTCCTTCAATTCCTCAGAGAATTGAGTTCAGGGGAAAAACTGTGCTCCTGAAATTTAGAAAAATAGATGAATACATAGAATCATGGCTGAACTCAGAGAATCATAGCCAAATACAAAGAATCACAGCTGAGATTAGCTTATCTGCTGCAGAAGCCACAAGAGCTACAAACTGGTAAAAACACTTTAATGATTATTTTGATGAATTGCTAGAGCCTGAGTGTAAACTGGCTTAGAGTAAGACTTCTTGGGCACCCAGTCCTAGAGGGGCTCTCACACTTTTCTGAGTTTTATCTCCAGGAATCCTCAGGTTCTCATGGTGAACAAGCCATGGAAATTAAAAACAAAAAAAATTCTTATTTTTGGTAGGAGGAGGGGAAATAAATCATTTTGAGAGAAACCCAGAACATGCTCTATGACAAAAGCCTAATCTCCAGGAGAAACAACTTTACCAAAAGCTTGTAACACCAGTGAGAAAGGTGTTTACCCAATCCCAGTTTCCTCCAGCCTTTCTATTTCACCTAAGGAGAGAATAATAAATACAAGTTTAGAAACACTGTAAAAGTCACAGTGCAGACACACAGACCCACTAAAACACTGAGATAACATCATAAAATTATAGAACATTTCTCCTCTTGTACCTTGTCACCAACAGGCCTTCAGTATAATAAGAGTGGAGAGCTTCAAGACACAGATTCTGTCTAAGGAGTAGCTCTTTGGGAAGCCAAATACAAGAGGGGAGATGTAAATGAGGAAAGTGAAGGCTTTGGCAACTACATCTGCCATAAACATGAAAACAGCCCAACCCCCAGCCGGGTAAGCATAAAATCTTATACTAAAGGCCTATTTCCCTCAGTTCCTGTTATTCAATACATGTCCAGATTTCAACAAAATACTATGAGTCATGCTAAAAGGCAAGAAAAAAAATAGAACCTAATGAGACAAAGCAAGTATAATAACAAAATTCAGATATGACATGGATTTGGGGATTATTAGACAGGAATTTTAAACATTATGATTATTATGCTAAAGTCTCTAGTATAAATGTAGACGTGTAAGAACAGTTGAGTTCTGTAAGCAAAGAGACGGAAACTCTAATAAAGAGTCAACAGGAAATGCTAGTCAAAAACACTGTAATAGAAATGACGAATGACTTTGATGGGCTCATCAGGAGACTGATCAGGAGACTAGGCATGGACAAAAAAAGAATCAGTGGACTTGAAAATATGGTAACAGAAACTTCCAAACAGAGATACAAAGAGAAAATACAAAAGATAATAACAATTTTAAAAATAGAGCATCCGGAACTGTGGGGCAATTTCAAAAAGTATAACATTCACGTACTTGGAATGAAGAAAGAAAAAGAAGAAGGAGAGGAGAACAGAAGAAATATTAGAAGTAATGATGTCTTGGATTTTCAAGAGTTAGTGACAGACACCAAATCAAAATAAAGGAAGCTTAGAAAACACCAAGCAGGATAAATATGAAATAATCAACACCTTGGTATATTACATTAAAACTGCAGAGAGAGAGAGAGACTTTTTCAAAGCCAGAGGGGGAAAAAAATACTCACCTCACCTACAGAAAAATAAGGATGAAAACTATATTGGACTTCTCTTCAGAAACCATGCAAATCAGAAGAGAGTGAAGTGGAATATTTAAAGTATTGAAAGAAAAACAATACCACCAGCCTAGAATGTTATACCCAACAAAATTATATTCAAAAAAGGAAAAATAAAGGCTTTCTCTGATAACAAAAACTGAAGTCGTTTATTGTAAGTAGGCCTTCCCTGTAAGAAATATTGGAAGTTCTTCAGAGAAAAGAAAAATTATGTAAGTCAGAATTTTGATCTACATAAAAAAGGAAGAGTGTCAGAGAAGGAATAAAGAGGAAATCAAATAAAATACTAAGAAAGGAGAGAAAATGGAATTATACTGAACGCTCAATCAAAGCCAGCCAGAGAAGGTAGAAAAAGAGAGCAATATATTTTTAAATGCAACCAATAGAAAACAGTTACACACATAGTAGTTATTAAACTAGTTATATCACTGTATCGGACTTATTTGGGCTACTATAACAAAATAGCATATACTGGATAGATTAAACAGCAGAAATTTGTTTTCTCACAGTTTAGGAGTCTATAATTATATGCTGTCAACAAGAAACCCCTTTGACACACACAAACACACATGTGCGCACACACACACACACACATATCTATAAAGGAATGGAATGTTGATGCTAATCAAGTGGAAGCTAGAATACCTCTATTAATTTCAGACAAACAATACATCTCTAAAAAATGGTCAAAAATAGTCTCAGGCATTTAAAAATATTTAGAAATACATAAAAATTAAAATATAATTTATCAAAATTTGTGGAATGTAGAAAAAGCAGAGCTTAAGGAAACTTAATAGCAGTAGCTGCACATATTAGAAAAGAAGAAATATTTATAATCAACAATGTAAGCTTACACCTTAGGAAACTATAGAAAGAACATAAATTTAAGCCCAAGTCAAGCACAAAATAATAAAATAATAAAAACTAGACAAGGAATTGATGTCATTGAAAACAGGGAATCAATAGAAAAAAATCAACAGCAAATTCTGGCTTTTGGAAAAGAACAGTAAAATTGATAAACTGCTAGCCAGGTGTCTTAGTCCACTTTGCTTCTACAACAGAATACTTGAGACTAGGTAAATTATAATGAACAGAAATTTATTTCGCACAGTTTAGGAGGCTGGGAAGTCTAAAACTGAGGGGCCAGATGATGGAAGGTAGAAGGGCAACACTGGACAAGATGCAGGGAGGGTAGACAAACTCCCCCCTTTTTAACAAACTCACTCTGACATTAATTTAATAATGAGGGAAGAGCCCTTATGGCATAATCACCTCTTAAAGGTCCTACCTCTTAACACTGTTATAATGGCAATTAAATTTCAACATAAATTTTGGAAGGGACAAAGATTCAAATCACAGTACCAGGCCAACAAAGAAAGAAAAGAGATGATAAAAATTGCCAGTATTAGAAATGAAAGAGGAGTCATCATTACTGATCTCATGGTCATCAAACGGAGAATAAAAAGATATTATGAACAACTGTCTCTCCACAGATTTGCTAACTTAGATGAAGTGGACCAATTTTTTAAAGACACGAGCTACCCAATTCACACAAGGAGGAAAAGATAATCTAAAAGAATCCACATCTCTTAAAGAAATTGAATCAATAATAACCTTCCAAAACAGAAAGTACCAGGACCAGACAGTTTTACTAGTAAATTCTACCAGACATTCAAAGAGAGAATACCAATTTTCTATAATATGTCCAGAAAATAGAAACAGAGGAAATTCTTTCTAACTTATTCTATAAATCTAGCATTACCCTAACAGCAAAACTACATAAAGACATCACAAGAAAGAAAAACTATAGACCGATATCCCTCACAAACATAAATATAAAAATATTAACAATCAACTCCAACAATGTATCAAAATAATTATACACCATGAGCAGGTGGGACTTATTACAGGTGTGCAATGCTGGCTCAACACTAGAAAATCAATTAATGTAATCTGCCACATAAATAGGCTAAAATAAATTATATGGGCAATTGATGAAGAAAAAGCACTTGACAAAATCTAACATATACTTAACGATAAAATCTCTCAGCGATGTAAGATAAAAGGAGGACTTCCTCAACCTGATAAACAACATTTACAAAAAACCCTGAAACTACATAATGCTTAATGTTAAGAAACTGGCCTCTATCCCCCTAAGATCGGGAACAAAGCAATTATATCCCCTCTTACCACCTCTATTCAACATTGTACTGGAAGCCCAGCTATGCAATAAGACAAAAAAATAAAAAAAGGACTTAAAAGTTTACATTTGGTATACTGCAGCAGGCCAAAACTGTTTCTCAAAAGAGCATAGTTGTCTTTATTAAGAACGCCACCATTTATAATAGCACCAAAATAAATTAAACACTTAGGTATAAATCTAAGAAAATTCACGTAGGATCTATATGTAGGAAACTACAAAATTCTGATGAAAGATATCAAAGAAGATATAAGCAAATGGAGAGAGATTCCATGTTCAAGGATTGGAAGACTCAATATTGTTAAGATGCCTATTCTTCCCAACTTGATATACAGACTCAACTCAACCCCAATCAAAAGTCCAGCAAATTATATTTTGTGGATGTCAACAAACTAATTTGAACTCTAGTTTGTGTGGAAAGGCAAAAGACCTAGAATTGCCAACACAATACTGAAGAGGAAGAACAAAGTTGGAGGGCTGACATTACTGAGCTTCCAGACCATGTAGCTATATACTTATAGTTATTATATAGTTAATCAAGCTTATTAGTGGAAAACACAGACACATAGATCAATGTAACAGAATAGAGAGCCAAGAAATATACCCACAAAAACAGCCAATTAATCTTTGACAAAGGAGAAAAGGCAACCAAATGGAGAAAGGATAGCATCTTCAACAAATGGTGCTGGAAAGATTGGACATACTTATGCAAAAAAAAACCTAGACACAGACCACATACCTTTCACAAAAGTAAATGAAAAATGAGTCATAAACTGACATGTAAAGTGAACTAAAAATAAATATTTAATATTTATTAAAGAAAACAGAAGAATGTAGACCTTGGGTTTAGAGATGAGTTTTTATCTCTAACACCAAAAATATGGTTCATGAAAAAAAATTGATCAGTGAAACTTTGTTAAAATTAAAAACTTCTGTTTTGCTGAAGACACTGTTAAGAAAATAAAAAGATGAGCCACATACTGAGAGAAAATATTTGCAAAACCTCTCTGATAAAGAACAGATATGAAAATATATAAAGAAATCTTGATTTTTCAACTTTAATTTTAGGTTTGGGGTACATGTGCAGATTTGTTACATGGGTAAATTGCATGTCACCTTGGTTTGGGGTACAAAAGATTTCATCCTTCAGGTAGTGAGTATAGTGCATACTAGGTAATTTTTTGATCCTCACCCTCCTTCTACTCTTTATCCTCAAGTAGGCCCCAGTGTCTACTGTTCCCCTCTTTGTGTGCAGGTGTACTCAATGTTTAGCTCCCACCTACAAGTGAGAACATGTAGTATTTGGTTTTCTGTTTCTTCATTAGTTCACTTAGGATAATGGCCTCCTGCTCCATCCATGTTGCTGCAAAGGACATTATCTCATTTTTAATGGCTGCATAGTATTCTATGGTGTGCATGTACCACATTTTCTTTATTTAGTTCACCGTTGATGGGCATCTATGTTGATTCCACACTTTTTGCTATTGTGAATAATGCTGCTATAATAAACTACTATAGCAATAAATAATACTGCTACAATACAATAAATAGGCATGCATGTGTCTTTATAATGAACAATTTATATTCCTTTGGGTATATACCAGGTAATGGAATTGCTTGGTTGAATGGTAGTTCTGTTTTAAGTTCTTCTGAGAAATCTTCAAACTGCTTTTCCTGGTGGCTGAACTCATTTACATTCCCACCAGCCATGTTTAAGTGTTCCCTTTTCTCCACAGCCTCACCATAATCTGCTGTATTTTGCTATTTTAATAATGGCCATTCTGGCCATTATGAGTTGTTGTCTCATTGTGGTTTTTATTTGCATTTCTCTGATTAGTGATGTTGAACATTTTAAAATAGACTTGTTGGCTGTTTTTGTATCAGTGTCATGCTATTTTGGTTACTGTAGCCTTATAGTATAGTTTGAAGTCAGTAGTATGATATCTCTGGCTTTGTTCTTTTTGCTTAGGATTGCTTTGGCTATTTGGGCTTTTTTTTGGTTCTGCATAAATTTTAGAAGATTTTTCTAATTCTGTGAAAAATAACACTAATGGTTTGATAGAAATAGTATTGAATCCGTAAATTGCTATGGGCAATATGGCCATTTTAACAATATTGATTCTTTCTATCCATGAGAGTGGAATGTTTTTCCATTTGTTTGTGTAATGTCTGATTTACTGCAGCAGTGTTTTGTAATTTTCCTTGTAGACATCTTATACCTCCCTGGCAAGCTGTATTCCTAAGTATTTTGTTCTTTTTGTGAATATTGTAAATGGGATTTTGTTCCTGATTTGGCTTTCACCTTGGATGTTATTGGCATATATAAATGCCAAAATACCCATTTTTGTTCATATCCTTTGCAGAGACATGGATGAAGCTGGAAACCAACATTCTCAGCAAACTAACACAGGAACAGAAAACCAAACACTGCATGTTCTTAATCATAAGTGAGAGTTGAACAATGAGAACACACAGATACAGGGCAGGGCACATCACACACCAGGGCCTGTTGGGAGGGTGGGGGGAAAGGGAAAGGAGAGCATTAGGACAAATATCTAATGCATGTGGGGCTCAAAACCTAGATGACGGGTTTACAGTGCAGCAAACCACCATGGTACATATATACCTATGTAACAAACTTGCACATTCAGCACATGTATCCCAGAACTTAAAGTAAAATAAAATTAAAAAGAAAGAAAAAGAAATGCTACTCATTTTTGTACATTGATTTTTATATCCTGAAACATTACCGAAGTTGTCATTTCTAGGAGGCTTTGGGTACAGATTATCAGGTTTTCAAGGTATAGAATTATATTGTCTGCAAAGGGAGTTGGTTTGACTTCCTCTCTTCCTATTTGGATGCCTTTTATTTCTTTCTCTTGTCTGATTGCTCTTGCTAGGACTTCCAGGACTATGATGAATAGGAGTGGTGAGAATGAGTATCCTTGTCTTCTTCAAGTTCTCAAGGGAAATTCTTCCAGCTTTTGCCTGTTCAGTGTTATGTGGGCTGTGTGTTTGTCATACATTTGAGGTATGTTCCTTCAATGCGCAGTTTGCTAAGCGTTTTTAACATGAAACCATGTTGAATTTTATCAAAAGTTTTTTCTACATCTATTGAGATGATCTTGTGGTTTTAAATATTAGTTGTTTATGTGATCAGACACATTTATTGATTTGTGTATGTTGAACCAACCTTGCATCACAGGAATAAAGTCTACTTGATCATAGCGAATTATCTTTTTGATGTGCTACTGGGTTAGGTTTGATAGTATTTTGTTGATGATTTTTGTGCCTGTGTTTATTTGGGATACTGACCTGAAGTTTTCTTTTTTTCATGTGTCTTTGCCAGGTTTTGATATCAGAGCCATATTGGCTTCACAGAATGAGTTAGGGAGGAGTCTCTCCTCCTTGATTCCTTGGAATAATTTCAGTAGTGTTGTTACCAGCTCTTCTTTATATGTCTGGTAGAATTCAGCTGTGAATC
The DNA here is from genome assembly GCF_028878055.3 of Symphalangus syndactylus. Classification (NCBI taxonomy): domain Eukaryota; kingdom Metazoa; phylum Chordata; class Mammalia; order Primates; family Hylobatidae; genus Symphalangus; species Symphalangus syndactylus. The sequence continues at coordinate 45,517,172 of NC_072439.2, forward strand.
CATCTGGTTCAGGGTTTTTTCTGGTTGGTAGGTTTCTCATTACTGATTCAATTTCAGAACTTGTTATCGGTTTGGATTTCTTTCTTCTTAGTCCAATCTTGGGAGGTGATATGTTTCCAGGAATTTATCCATTTCTTCTAGTCTTTCTCGTTTGTGTGCACAGAATGTTCATAATAGTCTGTGAAGGACTTTTGTATTTATGTGGGTTGGTGGTACTATCTGCTTTGTCATTTCTGATTGTGTTTTTTTAACTTTTATATTAGGTTCAGAGGTACATGTGCAGGTTTGTTATATAGGTAAATTGTGTGTTGCAGGGTTTGGTATAGATTATTTTGTCATCTGGGTATATGCATAAGCACTTGATAGGCAGTTTTTCAATCCTCTCCCTCCTCCCAGCTGCCACCCTCAAATAGGTCCGGTGTCTGTTGTTCCCTTCTTTGTGTCCATATGTACTCAAAATTTAGCTCCCACTTATAAAACAGGACATGTGGTATTTGATATTCTGTTCCTGTTCTAGTTTGCTTAGAATAATGGCCTCCAACTCCACCCATGTTGCTGCAAAGGACATAATCTTGTTCTTTTTATGGCTGCATAATATTCCATGGTGTAAATGTATCACATTTTCTTTGTATAGTCCACCGCTGATGGACATCAAGGTTGACCCCACATCTCTGCTGTTGTGAATAGTGCTGTAATGAACCTATGTATGCATGTGTCCTTATGGTAGAATAATTTATATTCTTTTGGGTATATACCCAATAATGGGATAGTTGGGTCAAATGGTAATTCTGATTTAATTTATTTGAGAAATCACCAAACTGTTTTCCCCAACGGCTGAACTAATTTACATTTACACCAGCAGTGTAAAAGTGTTCCCTTTTCTCAACACCCTCACCAACATCTGTTAATTTTTTGAGTTCTTAATAATAGCCATTCTGGTGTGTGAGATGGTATTTCACTGTGGTTTTGATTTGCATTTCTCTAATGATTAGAGATGTTGAGTATTTTTCCATAGGTTCATTGGCCATCTGTATGCCTTCTTCTGAAAAGTGTCTGTTCATACCCTTTGCCCATTAGGTCAATCTTACTTATTCTTTCAAAGAAACAACTTTTGGACCTGCTGATCTTTTGTATAGATTTTCATATCTCAATTTTGTTCAGTTCAGCTCTGATTTTTGTTATTTATTTTCTTCTGCTAGCTTTGGGGTTGGTTTACTCTTGTTTTTCTAGTTCTATGTGTGATGTTAGGGTGTTAATTTGAGATCTTTGTCTTTTTGATGTAGACATGTAGCTATAAACTTTCCTCTAAACATGCTGTAACTATTTCCTAGAGATTCTGGCATATTATATCTTTGTTTTCATTAGTTTCAAATAATTTCGTGATTTCTGCTTATTTTCGTTCTTTACCCAAAAGTCATTCAAGAGCAAATTTTAAAAATTTTCATGTCATTGTATGGTTTTGAGAGATCATCCTGATACTGATTGCTATTTTTATCGTGCTGTTGTCTGAGAGTGTGGTTGTTGATTCCAGTTTTTTTAGTTTGTTGAGAATTGCTTTATAACCAAGTATGTGGTTGATATTGGAGTATGTGGCATGTGAAGATAAGAAGAATATGTATTCTGTTGTTGGGTGGACTATTCTGTAGATGTCTGTTAGGTCCATCTGGTCAAGTATCGAGTTTAGGTCTCAAATATCTATTAGTTTTCTGTCTAATGGCATCTGTGGGTTGTTGAAGTCTCCCAATATTATTGTGTGGTTATCTAAATATCTTCATAGGTCTAAGAACTTGTTTTATGAATCTGGGTGGTCCAACACTAGATGCATACATATGTAGGATAATTAAATCTTCTTGTTGATTTGAACCTTTCTTCATATGTAATGCCCTTCTTTGTCCTCTTTGATCATTGTTGAGTTTTTGGTAGATTTTTCTCCATCCCTTTACTTTGAACCTATGGGTGTCACTGCATGTGAGATGAGTATCTTGAAAATAACAGACAGCTGGGTCTTGTTTCTTTATCCAACTTGCCACTCTGTCTTTTAAGTTGTGCATTTAGCCTGTTTACATTCAAGGTTAATATTGACATGTGAGGATTTGATTCTTTTATCATCTTTTTTAGCTTGGTTGTTACACAGACTATATATAAAAAATAAATATCCTCCACATGCTCCATGAGCAATAGAAAATGGAGCCCACTCTAATGGCAATCGTCACAATGAAAACAGAGCCTTCGGAAATGGTAAACAGCCCTGACAGCTTCCATTTCCTGAAGCCTCTAGATATTTAAAAAATAAGGATGGATTAAAACAGTACCGCAAAAAGTTGTGTGATCCAAAGAACACCTTAAGGAGGAAATGCACCACACTGCTCCACAGCCTATCTCTGACTCTAGCAAAAAGACCATTTGAATTTGCTCTCTGCTTTGTACGAATAATTCACAACTGTGGCCCACTGCTGCTGCTAGTGTAGGCTATTCTTCCCTACCTGGTGGCCCCAGGAGATCTCTAAATTCATTTCAGGACCTCATATGGCAGAGAGAAGTCACATAGCTCTCCAGAGAGGTACAATCAGTGAGGACATTTGCCCTGCAGTCCATGGGAGAGAGTTATGCAAATATTGTTCCTCACAGTTGCCTGACCCCACTGAGGAGCCAAACATCCAATTCCCCTCATGGGGGAGAGAAAAGGGAGCATCCCATTTCTGGAATTCCCTGACTCTGATTGCTGGCATAGGTTGTGCTCCCTTTTAACCTACAGCTTGGAAGTGCTGCTTCCCAGTGACCACATTATTTAATTAAGAAGCTTCCTTTAACTCTAACACTGAGGTGGGCCTTACAGGAAGCAACAAAATATTTCCATAGTTTTTATTTAGTGGCAGTAACCTGACTTCCTATGTTAAAAATAAAGAAAACCTCTGCATTTCACTCATCTAGTAAAACAACCTAATAATAAGATTTTTTTTTTCCTTTTAGTGATGAAAGTCCCAGGTGTTGTATTGTGTGTGTGTGTGTGTGTGTGTGTGTGTGTGTATGATCTTGGACAAGTTACTTAACCTATTTGTGCCTTGGTTTCCTCTTCTATATAAATGGAATAACAACAATACCTACCTCACAGGGTTATTGTGAGGATTAAATAAGTTAATACACGCAGCTAGAGTGGCTACTGTGACACTATCCATGAGAAAAAGAAATCAAGCAATCTACCCAGGGTAATTATGCAAACAAATTTCTAATTATATGTATGCTGACTGCCCAAGCCACTTAAATTGCCACTCTTTTTGATCTATGACTTTTGTATTAATAATGACTAATTCTACATTTTTGAGCCCTCTCGCTTGAACTTTAAATTTAAATATGCAAATATCCACTAAACATATATACTTGGACTCCACTGGCATTTTATATTTAGTGTATGTAGAACTTTCTGACAGACTTTCCTGATGTGTTGGTAATTTATTTTAAAAATATTTCTTATTTCTGTACAAGCAGTGTGAAGTAAGTTTAAATTTTAAACAGTTTTACAGGTTAATCCTAAAAATGCCTGGAGGAAGATGGGTGGGGGTAATTAGGAAGTTTACTCCATCAGAATCAATGTTACTCCATCAGAAACCAATGCTCCAAAGACAGTTACTAAACATTTGAATTACCATTATCAAAATCTGAGACCCTGGAGTTTGTAATTATCTTTAAAATATTAGCGATATTTTAATAATAAAATAATTTAAAAATTATTAAGTAAATGAATGTGTTTAAGAAAGGTGACTGGCTAGGAATGTTCTACAGGCTCCACTACCCTTGCAGGAACACAATGGTTCCATGGTTCAGGGTTCCCCAGCCAACCCCTGACTGCCACTCCCCAACACAAGCCACCCCTGACTCCACAAAGGACCTTGTAGCCTAACTCAACCAAAAAGTTGTCTGGCCCTTCATTCACAAAGTCCTGGAATCAGTTTTCACTAGCCTTTACTGCAAGGTGCCTAATGCAGAGTGTGGCATTGGTTTTGTGCCTTTTTACTAATCATTTTTGGGACTTGCTTTCAGGATAACACCCCATCTTGTTACAAGTTGTGGGGAAAAGGAAGCATAGACCACACCTACTTCTGCCCCACCAGTGGCTACTGTATTTATCAAATAATCTGGCATCTTCTGATCTGCTAAATTAGCTTTAGAACAGTTTGTGTGAATTTCCTGTCTGATGGTTGGCCCTATGGTTCACCCAGATGCCTAAATCAGACCTGTAGAATTTATCCTAGATTATTTTCTTTTCTTCACCTCACCCATTCCCATAGTTGACACACTTACAGTCTCTCCAGGACATCTCTTTGAGTAAATCCTTATTAACTGTACCCTAGTTCAGACCCTCTGTCTTCTTCCTGGAACACTAAAAATGCTTTCTAACTGTCCCTCCTCCTCATCTTGCTATACCTTCTAACACCTTCCATATGGCAGTCACAGTAATATATCCACAAGTATAACCTTATTCCTATTCCTCTGCCTAAAAGCTTTTGAAAATTTGCATTATCAACATAGTGAAGTCTGAACACCTTGCTTACATCCATCATTTTTTCTTCCACCTGGGAAGTCTCTGTCCCTGGTCAGATCTTGCTCCTATGTTCTAGACTTATAGAACCTCATGGTAATCTGCTCTCATTCATCTCTTTATCATCAACAGCCAGAGGGTAGCTCAATTCAAATTTGCTAGAAGAAAGAGAAACACAGTAGTTGTCTGAGTAACTACTTAGAATAGAATTCAATATAATAGCTAACAATTTTTGAGTACAGTAATTACTATGTGCCAGACACTATTCATAAGCTCTCCACATGAATTAATTCATTCACTTCTCAGAACACTATAAGGTAGTATTGTAACCATTCCATTTTTACAAATGGGAAAACTGAAGCACAGAGAGGTTAAATACCAATGCCACACTGGTTGCAGTCAACAGGACCAGGATTCAAACTGGCAGTCAGGCCCCAGAGGTGATATTTCTAACCATTATGCTCTGCAGTCTTCTGCAGCCTTTGGGACAGATGGAATTCACGGTTAACAGAATTTTGAATCAGACACTTCACATCTCTGAACCTGATTTCCATTCAGTAAGTGGAGGTAATTGCGCCTGCCTCACAGAGTTCTATGAGAACTACATGAGATGATTCTTTATAGAATTATAGCATTTTACTCTGTGCTCGGCTTATTATATTGTTGCCTTCTACTTCCTCTGCCCTGGCTGTCTCTGCTCTAAGCCCTGGCCTCCTTGCATTTCCTCCAGCACACCTCACAGGAATGTGCATGCCTTACGACATTTGCATAGGATATTCCCTCCTGTCCTTCCAGATGCCCACATGGCCAGCCCTGCAGCCATCTGCAAATCTTTGCTTGGATACTGCCTCCTCAGCAAAGCCAAACCTGAGAACTGTATTTGAAATGACAACACTACCTTCCTTTCCTGCACTGCTGAGACTTCTTACCTTCCTCTGTTTTGCTCGTCTTTCCAGGTCACGGGTCATCTTCTAGCAACTATATAATTTATTTATTATGCGTTGATTGCCTGTCTCCCCTGGCTGGACTGTAAGTTCCATATCTGGTTTATTTAGAGATTTAGCCCAACCATCTAAAACAGTGCCTCACATGGAGATGCACGCAACAAATACTTGTTTAACAAATGAAAGCTCTTTTCCATCACCTCTCTTCATACATTTTAGCTCCTTCTTATCCTCCAACTTCAGTTTAGCTTCACTTTTGCAAGGAAACCTCTGACAACCCCACTCCACTCCTAGCCCAAGACTATGTAGTCCCATGGTTATTTTTTCTCCTTAGCACTAAGTACGATTTATCAATGTTTATTTTTGTGAGTACTTGATTAATGTGTTTATCCAGCAGGTGATAATGTCTGTGAGGATGGGAATTGTTTTGCTCATCATTTTATCCCCAGGCCAAGCACACTGGTGGGTATGTGAAAGGCCTGGAATACAAATGGATAATGAATGATTGGAGATAAAGGAATGAGTATCCCCTTATATTCAGCAGGCAGTAAATAGGTAAGGCTCATATGAACTCCACATATGAATATCTTAGAGTCATGTGATGCTTTAATTTACTTAGCAAGTTTATCTACTATGATGGATAATTTTGTATGTCAGCTGACTGGGCCACAGTGTACCCAGATAATTGGTCAGACATCAATATTATCTGCTGTTTCTGTGAGGGTGTCCTTGGATAAGGTTAACATTGACACTAGTAGACTTAGTAAAGTAGATAGCCCTCTCTAATGGGCATGGACCTCATCCAATCAGCTAAAGGCTTGAGTAGAATAAAAAGGTTGACTTCCATGAATAAGAGGAATGGAACTCCTCCTGACTGGCTGTTTTGAGCTGGGACATTGATCTTTTCTTGCCTTCAGACTCAAAATGAAATATTGGCTCTTCCTGGATCTTAAGCCTAGAGCCCATCAGACTAGTCCTACACCATAAGCTCCTCCGGATCTCCAATTTGCCAGCTGGAGAGCTTTGGAATTGACAGCTTCCATTATTGTGTGAACTAATTTCTCTTTCCCCTATTGCTTCTGTTCTTCTGGAGAACCCTAACTAATACACCTCCCTTATTTGGCTTAATTCTCATCACAACGTTGAAGTACAGGAGGGATAGATGGTTTGACATAAAGTCACATATCTTCAATGTGGTCAAACTAGAAAGAGAACCCAAGTCAGAAGACTCTACAAAGTCCTGTTTTAGCGCCCTCTTGCTAACCACTTCGGACATTTAGTAGAATTTTGTCTAATATTTGCTTTCAGAGTAACATACCAACTGGTAGCAAGATTGTTGGATGGCTTTATAAAGGTTATGTACTCTTCAAATGTGCTTAAAGATTTCCTTGGCATCAGACTCAAGAGCTCCCAAACCAACCCCTCCAGCCCTGTCTCAGTCCTGCCTCCATTTATCATTTTGCCCAAAATCTTCAAGAAGAAGGACAACTACTCAATTAATTGCTTCCTAGTCATTGTTGCCTATGGCTAGGAGCTATCAATTAAAAATATAAGTATATACAATTTTAATGATACATAAAAATACAAAACATATTTCAAGAGTCACTGAAGGCACAAGTAAGAAAAAGAAGTATGTGTAACTGCATAATTCAAATTTAACACTGGAAATGTAAAATGTGTAATGGATTTTAAAACCAAATCTGTCGAACTCTGTTACCCGTGAGACCAACAAAAATCTCACCTCCTTTGTGAAGCCTTAGCAATCTGGTCCCCAAAGAAGCAATTTCTTTTGACTCTGCATCCTTTTCTCTGTAGAAAAATGTCATTCTCATATCAATTATCATATACAATTGCAATTATTTCTTTACATATTCTTCTTTCCCCTAGACTGAGGGTTTTGCATTTGTTTTGTTTTGTTTTGTTGAAAGAAGGGCAGTGTTATCCTAGTAGCTCAAGTCTTGAGCATAGTGCCTACCATCTTCTAGTTGCTCTATAAAGTTTCATGTGCACCTCCCAATTTCGCCACCCTCACCAAACCAGACACTCTTGTTTTTCAAGGAATGTTCAGAGAGAAAAAACAAAAGAATATATATCCATTAGCCAGAATATTTTCTGACATCAAGCTGTCACCACTTTAACCAAAAATAACTAGACATTTGTCACTTTTTTCTGGTTGCCTTGATGATGTTGGAATGAAGGGGGCACAGCTCTTTAGACCTTTTATTGGATAAATGAGAGGAGAAAAGTGCTTACTAAGGTGCAACTACCAAAGCTTATGCTAAAAACTTAAGCTAATGTTGTTCAGGAAGAAAAAATTTCTGATGAATTTCTGCTTCTTAATTCACACAGAGAGAAATAAAGAACAGCAGCCACTCTAATTAGCAAGCGGTTCCTCCAGCAACAGGATTTACACCTGGACATAAACATGTTCACTCAGGTTGGGATGAACATTTCCTAAGGCAAACACTTTTTGAAAAATTGTAAAGCTAATGATCTTGCACTGACAGCATAACCTTGAGCTTGTTGCCAAATAGAATGCCAAGAGTAAACATTTAATGAAAGGAAGAAAAGCTGCAGTAATGATCCTTCTTGTGACCCCAAGCTCAGCGACTCCGAGTGTTTTTGAAAAGTTCTGTGAAGACATTTTTCTATTTGCTGGTACTTTTTCCTACAGTTTTATGTCTTTTATGATCTGACTTGATATGGATGAGATGCATTTCATCAATTAGAGCAAGATGCAACAATTGCATCTCTTCCTCTAATTTCTTATCCCTAGAAAAAGAAATAATCAGCCCTGAACTTTAGTAGGGGTCAGTCATTATTTTGAAATATTGGTAAGGGCCATAGGTAAAAATCCTTAAGGCTTATTCTGTGGATTGGGGACATTTGTGTAATTTATCATATATGGGGGTGGGGAACTGGAGCCATGTGTTGGTGGATGAGAACACAATAAACTTCTCATTATTTAAAATCCCAGGAACCAAACCTGTCTATTAATTGGAGAATGGCCTTGTGAAAGAAACATAGGACATAGGATTAAAAATGCTTGGGTACCAATCCTGTTATCCAACCTCAAACAAATTAAATAATCACTCTGAACTTCCAATTACCTTATCTCAAAAAAAAGATGGATGGTAATTTAGGGGTTATATGATTGTTATAAAGATAAAATGGGATAATATATGTGTAACTGGCTGGTACAGTGCCTGGAACAAAGGGCTCAATATATATTATTAGGTAAATATGAACTAATAGAAAGTATCTATACTTTAAATTAAATATATCTATATTGTACTATTTTTTCCTGTATTTTTGCCTCCTTAAAATCCAATTTCTCCCTCACATCACATTATTAAAATCCAATTTCCCCAAAATCCAATTTCCCCCAATCCAATTTCTCCCTCACACTCATGAAAATGGACAATTTATTACATATATGCAATGGGGCGTTGCATATATGTAATAAATCGTCCATTTTGATGAGTATAGAAGCCAAATAAAGACATACACCCTCTACTTACTTCAGAGAAACCAGGACCAGGTATCTAATTATATAATACATTTTACTTATTTATCATATTTATTTTTATTATATTTCTTTTCTCCAATACTATAAGCTTCATAAAGACAGGCATTTTAATCTATTTTGTTAATTAATATATTTTCAGCATCTAGAACACTGCCTGACACTAAAGGAGATAATCAAGAAATATATGTTGAATAAATTTGATACTGCTCTCCAAAATATTGAGTTGTGAAGAAAAAATGCAAAAATTAAGAGAGAGTTGAAATTCACTCTAGCTGGCAGACAATAATAGTTGAGATGCATGACTTTTAGACTCCAGAGCCCTCTTGATTCTTGCTTGTTTCCCAAAACTGCTTTTGCAGATTCCCCCAAATCTTTGCAGATTCCCCCAAAGCTACCTGACACCCTTTGTATATATTCATTTATTTCTTTAAACAGGTCTGGTTTCTGTTTTTGCAACTATGTGGCTGATGCTGAATTGATGCTTGTTCAGTGCCTGTAGAAGAGAGTAACTGCTAAACTCAGAGCTAGTAGGAACGTTATGACAGAAGCAATCTCATTTTGATGGTGTCACATATGGCTTGAGCTAACCACCTATATGCTTAATCATCAACTAAACAACTGGAAAGGCAATTAGATGTATTAAAATCATACTTCTTCAGCTGTAATAACCGTAAGTTCAACAATCATATAAATATCACTGGAGACACCTGTGAGCAATTCCTTGATCAGAGATAATCCTTGCCTTTAAAATGGTGAGATTGGAAAAGGCAAAAAAAACTTTTTATGTCATAAAAATACTAACAAATGAGGCAATGATTTAAATTTCTGCTCTTTAAAATATAATTTTAAGAAAATGAAAAGGCAAGCAACAATGGGAGAAAATATTTGCAATTTCTAACGAAGGACTTATATCCAGAATATATAAAGAATAGATACACATATATAATTATGAATTTAGGTCAATATAAAGAATATATAAAGGACTCTTACAATTCAATGAAAAGAAGACAGAAAAGCCAGTTGTAAATATGGGCAAAAGTCTTGCATAGTACTTGTACAAAAGAAGACATACGAATGCCACTAAGTACATGAAAAGGTCATAAAGTCATCAGGGAAATGCAAAATAAATTCTCATACCTTGCTAGTAGGCTTGAAAATTATACAGTCACTTTCAAAAACATGTTATCAAGTTTTATAAAGATATTATTATGAAGCTCACTGCTTCTACTCTTAGGCATGTGCCCCAAATAAATAAAAGTATGTGTCTACAAAAGGCATACACAAAAATGTTCACTGCATCTGTATTCAAAATAGTCCAAGCTGAAAATAACCAAATGGTTTACTAACAGGTAAATGGATACACAAATTGTAGTGTATCTATGTGGTGGAATACTACCCAGCAATAAAAATGGAACTACTGATACTAAAACAACATGGATAAATTTCAAAACATTATGCTGAGTAAAATAAACTGAAAGCACAAGAGTTTGTGCTAAACAATTCTTTCTAGTCTTAGAATCAGCAAAACTAATCTGTAGTGATGGAAATGGGATTTTGGTTGCCTGATGCAGGAATCAGTAGGGCAAGAATGGGCTGAGTACAAAAAGCATGGCAGAAATCTCTGTGGTGGTGGAAATAATGGATAACTTGACTAGCTTAGTGATTAGAGGAAGTATATATTTGTCAAGCTCCTAAAATGTAAACTTGGAATGTGTGTGCTTTATTATATGCAAATAATACCCATCTCAATAATGTTGATAAAGAAGCAGATAGATTGTTTGAATACAAAAAGCATGAGGCAGAATGTTGTAGATGCTACTCAATGACTGATAGAAAGTTACATGGAAATGGAGGAAATTATTTTCATCTGGGGAAGTCAGCAAAAGCCTCATGGGAGACATGGTGTTTGAGGAGAGGCTCAGGTCTGGATGGCATTTCAATAGAAGATGATGGAAAGAGCGCAGAGTGTGTATAGGGGATAACAAACAATCAAGTATGGCTGGGGTGCATCCTAAATTCCTTGATTGATTCAGCAAATATTTTACTGATAGCCTGCTAGAAGCAGGCACTCCCTTAAGAGATAAAATGAAGTACCTGTTTTCGTGGCTCTTATATTCTAATGTGGAGAGATATATGAGAAATAAACATAAAATATCAGCTAGTGCACTATAAAGCTGGGCGAAGGGGAGAGAACATACAGGGATGGGGGTGGGATAGCTCTGTTAGATAAGGTAGTCAACAAAGTTCTCTCTGAGAGGGTGACATTTGAGCAGAATCAGGAATAAAGTAAGACCAAGTACTGCAGATACCTGGAGAAAGTACATTTCAGATGAAGGAATGGTTAGTGCACAAGCCTTGAAGAGGGAGCATGACTAGTGTATTTGAGGAACTGCAGTGAGCAAGGGAGGATGTAATGGCTCCAGAGCAGGAACAAGGAGAAGGCAACACATCTGGAAAGTAGTGGGGATTATAGGGGAAGGCAGAACTCATAGGGTGGTGCTTCTTATTAGCATGTAACATGAACCACCTAGGGATCTTATGCATCTGCAAAGTTGACAGCAGATCTGGGAGTAGGGTCTGAGATTTTGCATTTCTAACAAGCTCACAGGCAATGTAATGCTTGCTGGCCCACAAAGCACTTTTTATGTAGACAAAGTGTAAGGCCTTGGAGGATACCTTAAGGATTAGCATAATCTGCCAGCTCTGTCTAGGGTAGCAAGGCAGAGTAGGGGAAAACGGGAGGCTATCGAAATACATTCAAGAGATTATAGTGGTTTGGACTAGGATGGCTATGGAGGAGGTAACAAGAAAATGTTAAAATTTTGATATATTTTTAAAATGAAGCTGAGTGGGCTTTTCCAACAAATTAAATTTGCCATATCAGAGTAAGAGAGAGGTCAAGAATTACACCAAGGATTTGATTCTAGCAAGTGAAATATTACATGGGTATATAGTTCAGGGAAATGCTCCAAGGTTGGGATATAAATTTAGGAGCAGTGAGGGTATGGATGAAATGAGATGAGATCACAAACTGAGTGTAGAGAGGAGATGTCCTAACACTGACCCTGGGTGAACTCTGAAATTTAGGAGATTAGGTGGAACCAGTAAAGGAGACTGAGTATAAGTGGCCAGTGAGGTGTGTGAATCAAGTGCATGGTGTCCCAGATGCCAAATCATGATAGTTTTTCAAGAAAAGAATGATCATTGTGTGGAATCTACCAATAAGTTGATGAAGATGGACCTGAGAATGCTCAATGGATTTGGCAAGGGAGTGGGGGACCACTGGTGACCTTGACGAGTACTGTTTTGCTAGAATGGTGGGTATGAAAGACTGATTAGAATGAGTTTTAGAAAGAATAAGAGAGGAGGAAGTGGAAACAGTGAGCTCCTACAGCTCTTTGGTGGAGCTTTGCTATAATAAAGAGCAGAGACATGAGATGTAGATAAAAGCAAGATCATGGAAATAATTTTTATAATGGGAATTATTAACGTAAGGTGTATGTCAATAGCCATTATTTAGTGGAGAGTGAAAGATAAGGGATAATTACAGGGTGAGGTTCTTGAAGAGGTGAGAGAGCAAAGTATTCAGGACACAGGTAGACAGAGTGGCCTCAGAGCCACAGGTGCAGGTGGGAAGGTAGGATTTAGATCTAGCAAAGTGGTAGATGGGATGTGAGCTTGTGGAAGTTCTCATTGGTTCCATTTTTTTTTTTTTTCAGTGAAGGAGGAAACAGGATCATCAGCTAAGAATAGGGAAAAAGATGCTAGAGGTCTGATGTACATTGTGACATAGTTGTTCCAGAGGATAGGAGGAAGGCTATACCAGTGAAATGCCATCAGATTGGCAGGCAACACAGAGGTAAGTTTGGGATTTAGAGAGAGAAAAGTTAAGATCGTTTTTGTCTTTTTCTCTAAACATGAAATAAACTGTGTGAGTGTAGGTTGAGAATAGGCTGTGAGTTTGAGTTAAACTGGGTTTTGCCAGACAAATATGATTCAGGGGGAGAAAGGCACAGAAGATGAATATATATGAAAAGAACAATTAAAGTGATAAGATATTGAGAATAAGTAGATAAGAAGGAAAGAAGACATTTGAAAAATTGAGAGATAATGTCAAGGTGATCATTTGATTGTATTTGTCTCTGTGAGTATGGTCAAAGAAGTTTTGAAATTTAGATAATAACAAACTGATTAATAGGAGGTTGTAATCAGAGACAAGAAAGGCTAGAATTCATATCATGGAGGTTGTCTGGTTATCAATACTAGTGTATCCTAGGGTTTGCTATGAGAGAAGGCATTCTTTCAGTACCGATGAAGGTGAAATTATTGCAGAGGAGGTTAAGGGGCTGAGAGACCGAGATACTGGAGGGATCATCTACAAAGACATTGAAATCACCAGAGTTAGGACAAAAGGAAGGAAAGTCTTTCTAGTTTGGGAACTTACTAGTTTGTGTGTTTGTGTGTGTGTGTGTGTGTATAGATATTATATGTATTATATATTATACACATGCCATGGCACATGTATACCTACGTGACAAACCCACACGTTCTGCACATGTATCCCAGAACTTAAAGTACATATATTATACATATATGGCACGTGTATACCTACGTAACAAACCTGCACATACCTATGTAACAAAACTGCACATTCTGCACATGTATCCCAGAACTTAAAGTACATATATAGTATACATAATGTAAATATGTATAATATCTAATACATATATAATATACACAGTATTAATTTCCTATTACTGCTGCAACAAATAACCACAAACTTAGTGACTTAAAACAAAGCATACTTATTATTTTAGAGCTCTGTTGGCTAGGGTTCAACATGGATTTCACTGGGTTAAAATTGGGGTGTCAGTAGACCTATGTTTCTGGAGTTCTAGGAGAGCATTTGTTTCCTTGCTTTTTTCAGTTTCTAGAGGCCGCCTGCATTCATTGGCTCATGCTTCTTACTTCTTTTACAAAGTCAGCAACATTTCACCTTTCCTATCACACTTCTGTAGTCAAATTTCCCACTGACCGTACTTGGGAAAGTTTCTATGCCTTTAAGAACTCATATGATAAAAATAACCCCACACAGATAATCAAACATAATCTCCCCATCTCCAGGTTCATGATTTAGTCACATTTGCAAAGTCCCTTTGTCACATAACATAGCATATTTGTAGGTTCCTGGAAATAGGCTGTGGACTTCTTTTGGGGGGGGGTGCATTATTCGCCCCACCATACGTGGCTGAGGTGCCCTGAGCGACGCAGTCTCTTAGAGATTATCCTGATTGCCATGCATCTCTTCTTTCTAATTATTATTTAGCATTCCTTTTGCATAGTCCCAATCACTCTATCATTATATTATCCATTTAAATTTAACTATACAAGGAGCAGAATTACTGGCATGTAACCAATGTCTCTCATTTCCTCCTACTGCTGATAGTGAAGTTTCTGTTCCGTTTCATTTAGTATGTCTTTCTCATAATATGAGTGTTTTTCTCAGACATAATTTCTCATAAGTGATTCCTCACAAAGAAGTGTTTTGCTCAGACAAGATAGTAGCATAGATATTACGTGAATTCTTGCACATTCTCAAATATCTTTCATCCTAACTGATAAAGAATATTATCCCAAGATATGAGATTCTTAGGCTGCAGTTCTTTTTTTCCATCAGTCTGTAGGCTTTTTTTGAGTATCTAGTTTTTATTGTCACTACTGAAAGCTCTGATACAAAACTGTTTTTCCTTGGTAAGTCATTTTTATTCCTCCTGGTAATTTGTAAGTGTTCTTCCTCTTATTCTTAGAGTTCAGAAATGTTATCTAGATAAGCCTAGTTTTGTGTCTTTCTTTTTAATTTCTTTCTCTCTGGATTCCAGCAAACCCTCTAATCTGCAGATTCAGATTCCAGTTATCCTTTAACTTAGATAAATGTCCTTCTCTTTACAAAAATTATAGCCTCTCTTACATATATATATATTTTTTTTAATTTTTTTTATTTTTTTTTATTATACTTTAGGGTTTTAGGGTACATGTGCACAATGTGCGGGTTTGTTACATATGTATCCATGTGCCATGTTGATTTCCTGCACCCATTAACTCGTCATTCAGCATTAGGTATATCTCCCAATGCTGTCCCTCCCCCCTCCCCCCACCCCACAACAGTCCCCGGAGTGTGATGTTCCCCTTCCTGTGTCCATGAGTTCTCATTGTTCAATTCCCACCTATGAGTGAGAACATGCGGTGTTTGGTTTTTTGTCCTTGCGATAGTTTACTGAGAATGATGTTTTCCAGTTTCATCCATGTCCCTACAAAGGACACGAACTCATCATTTTTTATGGCTGCATAGTATTCCATGGTGTATATGTGCCACATTTTCTTAATCCAGTCTATCGTTGTTGGACATTTGGGTTGGTTCCAAGTCTTTGCTATTGTGAATAGTGCTGCAATAAACATACGTGTGCATATGTCTTTATAGCAGCATGATTTATAGTCCTTTGGGTATATACCCAGTAATGGGATGGCTGGGTCAAATGGTATTTCTAGTTCGAGATCCCTGAGGAATCGCCACACTGACTTCCACAATGGTTGAACTAGTTTACAGTCCCACCAACAGTGTAAAAGTGTTCCTATTTCTCCACATCCTCTCCAGCACCTGTTGTTTCCTGATTTTTTAATGATGGCCATTCTAACTGGTGTGAGATGGTATCTCACTGTGGTTTTGATTTGCATTTCTCTGATGGCCAGTGATGATGAGCATTTCTTCATGTGTTTTTTGGCTGCATAAATGTCTTCTTTTGAGAAGTGTCTGTTCATATCCTCTGCCCACTTTTTGATGGGGTTGTTTGTTTTTTTCTTGTAAATTTGTTTGAGTTCATTGTAGATTCTGGATATTAGCCCTTTGTCAGATGAGTAGGTTGCAAAAATTTTCTCCCATTCTGTAGGTTGCCTGTTCACTCTGATGATAGTTTCTTTTGCTGTGTAGAAGCTCTTTAGTTTAATGAGATCCCATTTGTCGATTTTGGCTTTTGTTGCCATTGCTTTTGGTGTTTTAGACATGAAGTCCTTGCCCACGCCTATGTCCTGAATGGTATTGCCTAGGTTTTCTTGTAGGATTTTAATGGTTTTAGGTCTAACATATAAGTCTTTAATCCATCTTGAATTAATTTTTGTATAAGGTGTAAGGAAGGGATCCAGCTGCAGCTTTCTACATATGGCTAGCCAGTTTTCCCAGCACCATTTATTAAATAGGGAATCCTTTCCCCATTTCTTGTTTTTGTCAGGTTTGTCAAAGATCAGATAGTTGTAGATATCTGGCATTATTTCTGAGGGCTCTGTTCTGTTCCATTGGTCTGTATCTCTGTTTTGGTACCAGTACCATGCTGTTTTGGTTACTGTAGCCTTGTAGTATAGTTTAAAGTCAGGTAGCGTGATGCTTCCAGCTTTGTTCTTTTGGCTTAGGATTGACTTGGCGATGCGGGCTCTTTTACATATATATATTTTTTTACTTCTTTTGGAATTCTCATTATTTGTAAGTTATGTCTATTAGATCTGCATCCTAAGCTTTGTATATATTCCATGATGGTTTTATCTCTTTGTATTTTTTTCTCTATATTTTCAAATATTTCTTCCATTTAATCATTTGGACTTCAAATTTGAGCCTTAATAGTGGTAATTATTTTTAAAAGTTAATTTATTAAATGTTTTAGGTTGAAGATCAGTCCTTTGAGGAGTTATAATTGAATGTTTTTAAAGAAACTTGGGTTCCCTCAGAGGAATTATTCTAGTTTGTTGCCCACACATAGATTTATCACTGGGGCTCAAAATGTGCTTCTGATACTCTTGGAACATCAGCATTCCCTTGGGTGCTGGTGAAGATCTAGCAGTTTCTGTTCTTGTAGGCTAATTTGGAAAATTGTCAGTGCCCTACTGGGACTCCAGGAAGAAACTCTGCTTTGCTGCCTATCAAGGTATAAAGCCAACTGGTCTCCCCACTTCAGAGAAAGACCATGCTCAGCCCACTATGGAACTCTCCTGAAATGCCTTAGAAGACAAGGATGCCAGCAGGTCCTCAAAGAACAGTCAAGCAGAATGGTACCACTGTTGCTTTGTTCTGTGTTGTTTTGTTTTTTAAAGAGTCTATGGATATCTATGGGCCAAACTCAATCCAGGATCCAAAAGCCTCACTTTCTCCCTCTAAAATGGGAATAAGATTCCTGATAGAAGAAAATGATGTATGCCAAATGCAAAAATAAAAGTAAATGCTGTGAGAAAAGTATTGGTAGTTGTAATTTCTCTTCTTATTCTCAGATTAAAATGTTAAAAACATTTAATCTTCTAGCTTGAGACAGACAAATTTATACAATTTTATGTCTATTAATTTATTTAATTTCCATAAAACAGACTTAAAGCAAGTATTATTTTCTTTATAGATTAGAAAAATGTTGCTCAGAGAACTCAGTAAACTTTTACAAAGTCCCCAAAAGTTGTAGGACCAGGATTCAAATCCAGACCTTTGAACTCTAGTTCCAATGTGCTTTCCACTATTCCACAGAATTGCCTTTACAACGTGATATTATGTCCTCAGGCTTTACAGAGTATCAGTTCAAGAGCCATCCATGCTCACAGCATTACTTATCTATTGAAACTATAGATTCAGGGGTGTATGTGCTGGTTTGTTACATAGGTATATTGTACAATGCTGGGTTTGGCCTTTAGGGAACGCTTCATCCAAATGGTGAAGGTAGTACCCAATAGGTAGTTTTTCAACCCTTGCCCCCATCCTTTCCTCCCTCTCAACTTTTGGAGTCCCAGTGTCTAGTGTTTCCATCTTTATATCCATGTGTGTACCCAGTGTTTAGCTCTCACTTATAAGTGAGAACATGTGGTATTTCATTTTCTGTTTCTGTGTTATTTCACTTAGGATAATGGCCTCCAGCTGCAGTAATGTTGCTGCAAACTAGCAGCACTTAAGCATCTTTTGAAAGTCATAGCATCTTATTTAATGACTCATACAATAAATTCATGTTTGGATTTAGTTTATGAAAGAAGTTTCTCTACTAACAAATTTGAATGTTTTCTTCTGCCGGAAAGTCAATGCTTCATAACTCACATCTTCTTTCTTTTCTTTACTGCCAGGAAATTTAATTCAGCTAAATTTAAGACCTAATTATGGTAATCAAATCATCTTGGGTAACTGATAACACTAAATTCCTTTACTCCTGAAATGTAAGGAATTGTCTTCTTTTTATAACTTTTTTTCTTGAAAGTATCATCAAATAATTTTGAATAAATAGTATAAATGGACAATAAATAAAAATGAGTTGCTATGTTCTGCACTTTTTAACAGGTATTAAGGGGTTCTGAATCTAGAAACAACTTACCAGGGATGGGTAAGATGAAAGGCAGAGAGTTAACCTGCTCTCCTTAAGCAATTCAGGAGAATTTGGAAGGTTATCATTTGGGGAGGAGAGACAAAGGATAGGAGATTGAAAGGAAGAGAAAGCAGTATACCAATGCTGGGCACAGAGAGCCCACCCAGAAAAGGTGACTGGCGAAGATCCCTCAGGAGATCTCAATGCAGATCCCAGGGACTCATGTGCATTGTGCACTCTCAGCTGACTCCTGTGATTCTCCCTAAGCTCCTGTCCCTTGCCCTTTACTACTGGTCACATCAAAACAGCTCCAGTACAGATACCTTCCCTAGCATTCATCTAGAATGTGGAAACTCATGCCTTCTCGCTCCCTCATGCCTCCTTGCTTTTGAATCTCTGTGAAGGCAGGCTGGTTGAACCTCCTTTCTACCTTTAGACTTCTCTAAAAATAAAGAATTCAGCAAAATAATGTATGTCCCTAATATCAGACGATGGTTGATGTAGTTTGGATGTTCCCTCCAAATCTCATATTGAAATGTGATCCCTAATATTGGAGGTGAGGCATGGTAGGGGGTGTTTGGGTCATGAAACAGATCCTTCATGAATGACTTGGTGCCCTCTCTATGCTAATGAGTTGCCATGAGATCTGATTCTGTTAAAGAATTGTTAAAGAGTCTGAGACCTCTCTCATCTCTCTCTTGCTTCATCTCTCACCATGTGACATGCCTGCTCCCCTCTTCACCTTCTGCCGTGAGTGAAAGCTCCCTGAGGCCTCATCAGAAGCCAAGATGCTGGCACCATTCTTGTACCATAAACCTGTACCTGAGAGAAGTGGATAGGTGGATAGGCCTATAGAAGTAAAGTCAAAAGACCCTACCCAACATTCTCTATAGTCACATCTACTAGGGATGCTGTGTAGAAAATGGAATGTTTATACACTGCTGGTAGGAATGTAAATTAGTTCAGCCACTCTGGAAAGCAATCTGGAGATTTCTCAAAGAACTTAAAACAGAACTACCATTTGCCCAGCAATCCCATTACTGGGTATATATCCAAAAGAAAACCAATCAGTCTACCAAGACACATGCACTTGCATGCTCATTGCAGCACTACTCACAATAGCAAAGACATGGACTCAACCTAGGTGCCCATAGGTGGTGGATTGGGCAAAGAAAACAAGGTACATAAAAACCATGGAATACTATGCAGCCACCAAAAAGAACAAATTCATGTCCTTTGCAGCAACATGGATGTAGCTAGAGGCAATTATCCTAAGCCAATTAGCACAGGATCAGAAAGCCAAATACCACGTGTTCTCACTTATAAGAAGTGGATGCTAAACAATGGATACTCATGGATATAAGGATGACAGCAATAGACACTGGGAACTACTAGAGTGAGGAGGCAGGAAGGGGGGCAAGGTTGAAAAACTAACTGTTGGGTACTATGCTAGTACCTGGGTGACAGGATCATTTATACCCTAAATCTCAGCATCACGCAATATATCCAGGTAACAAATCTGCACATATACCCCCTGAATCTAAAATATAAGCTGAAAAAAAATCAAATGCCATAGCTTAAAAATAATAAAAATAAAAAGAACTACAAGAGTATAATTGTAACATTTGTAACACAAATAAATGATAGATTCTAGAGGTGATGACTATCCCATTTTTCCAATGTGATTATTGCAAATTATATTCTTATATCAAAATATCTCATGAACCCCACAAATTTATATGCTTATCATGTACCCATAAAAGTTAAAAATAAATGAAAAATGTAAAAAAAATTGTTGAATTCCTCAGATATTCTTTAGAAGATGCAAAATACTCTGTAAATGATTATTAAAACCCTTTAATGTCTGTACCCCTAAAGAAGAAGAGTTTAGTGGGAAGGGGTGTGTACATGATTAAAATGAAAAAGCTCTATAAATTAAAAAAAAAAAAAGCAGTAGGAAACATAGATGGCATTCTTCTTGGGAAGGTGTGAGTGGGCAGTGAAACCAAGAAGTAAAGTCTGGTTCTTCTTGGATTTGCTTATTCCCAGCAGTGTTCATTTGAATGACATTCCAGATTATGACTATTCTTACTATTTCTCTGTAGGAGTCATGATTTTTAATAAAGATGCATCCTACTATAATAAGTAGTATAAAAAATACAGAGTTTTTGTTCAGGTAATTTTCCACTAGTATGTTCTAAAAAGTAGCGATAGCCATAAACCCGTAAGAATATATGTATGAATTAATTATGTTGAAGGGCACAAAAGTGGCTTCCAGCTCTGAATAAATCAACTTGCCATCATTTCTTTCTCTAAAGGGCAGCAAAACAAAGTAGGTTACAGTTTGCTATGATTTGAATGTGGTTTGCCCCCACCAAAAGTCATGTTGAAAGTCTATTCCCAGTGTGGCAGTGTTGGGAGGCGTGGTTGTTTGGGTTTGGGGGGCAGATCCCTCATGAATAGATTAGCATCATCTCTCAGAAGTGAATGGGTTATTACTCTTTCAGGAATTGATTAATTCTGGGTGAGAACTGGTTGTTATAAAGCGACGTTCCCCCTTGTGTTTGGTCTTTTTTCATACAGGCCACTTCCCCTTTGACCTTTGGTCATGTTATGATGCAACAGGAAAGTCCTCACCAGAGGTCCAGCAGATGCTGGCACCATGCTCTTCGACTTTCCAGCCACCAGAATAGTGAGGCAAATGAACTTGTTTCTTCATAAATTACCTAGTCTCAGGTATTCTGTTATAGCAACACAAATGGACTAAAACACAGTCCCTGCTACCTTTGATAGGTATTTAAAATGAAAAAAAAATCACACTATACTTGTACCTTTCAGCATATAGAAATTGTTCAGACTAGTTCAAACACCACCATCCAGCTTTAGAGGTGATTAACAGCTTTCTTCCAGTTACTTAACCAGCCTTAACATTTATTGAGCACATTCAAAGATAGAAAGCTCTTATGGAATTAAACTTGGCGGAAAAGGGTGGTTATAGATACACTCACAGCACATTCAGTAAGACTTTATGGAGCCACTGTGACAGATCTGACTTCAGGAAGTTCTGCCAAACCGTCAGTTGCTGCTTGTAAACTGTGCAGCTTGGAACAAGAAAAACATGTATTTCCTTGTCAGGAGGATGCAAAACTTGACTGAAACTCTTCTGGGCTTATCCATCTCACCTGATGTTAAAAATGAGCAATTGATTTCCCTCATACCATACAATCTGTTGAGGAAACTAGCAAAGGTACAATCTCAGGAAGAAGTAGGCCAATGTTACTATGCTATAAAAATGAGATGTTGGAAAAGTTTTGACAACACATAGAACTAATTAGAAAGCACCACTCAAAAAATAAAGCAAGTTACTATTATATAAAACATTTAAAGGTTGGTGGCCCAAAACTCATCTCAGGTTATTCTGTCATTAATTGCAATGCTGGACTGGCATGCCAGCTATTAATAATGCCTCCTTCTCTGCAAATAAATGATGTCTTTGAAAATATATTCTTCCAGAAAATCACTAAAGACAGATCATTTCAGAGGCACTGATGTATTATTCATTAGAAAAGAAGCAGTGTCATGATGCAAAAAAGAAAAAAAAAATTAAGTGAATAGGAAGCAACTTTTGGGTCTAAAATGTCACAATAAAAGATTTAACTTTCTCTGTTTCTAAATCAGAAAACTAAGCCTTTTTTTCACTAAGGAGCAATTAAAACTATGAGAGGCCCCAGTGCTGAGGAGAGTGGCTGGTACCTGGTGGAAAGTCAATAAATCATTCTGCAGTGGAGAAATAAATTGTTTTTTTTTGGTTGTTTTTGATTTGTCAGATCACAATATTTATTGCAATACATCTGTTTACAGCTCACAATTAGGCAACTTTTATTAACTGGCATGAATTTAAAAGCTCATAGTGCAATGGATACAATCTCTTCTAGAGGACAAGGGTGACAGATTTTCAAATTCCAGAAGAGAAACCACAGTATAGACTAGATTTCTCTCATGGCTAGCCCATTGGATTGTTCTGAAAAAAAAAAAAAAAATCCTTATTTTATTATAAAGACCTTAAAACCCTTGAAAGTTATGTTTTCTTTCAGTCTATCTGGTACATAAGGGTATCTTTACAAATGCTTTCTTACAAAATCATTAGTCCTGCAGGCAAGTGTATTTAATCCATTAATTTAGCATTGTCCCATCCTCCTTGGCCTTCTTAATCATGAATGAGGAATATTATACTGAGGTGGATAAAAGCATGAACTGTGTTTTCAGATTGCTGGGCTTGAACGTTGGCTTTGCCCACTTAATAGCTGTGATATCTCATGAGGATCATTTTAGTTGGTTGTGCTTCAGTTTTACTACCTGTACCATGGGCCTAATGATAGCACTGCTATAAGAAATAAATTAGTAACTTTAATTTGTTAATTAACTTGGTTAATACACGTGAAGCATCTAGAAAGTAGAATATAGTAAGCACTACATAAATATTAATTATTTTATTATTCATTATTATTTTAACACAGAAAATAATTTGTTTCTTACAGGCACAGATAATCATAAAAGCGAAATAAACAATGGGAAGACAAATCCAAATGTAGTATGTTAATTCATGATCTGTTACTTGATTTTGGTCAGTTCCATCTTTTGGTTTCCATGTTACCAGTTTTGAAGTCTCTGAGACTGATTCTGGATAAGAACTTATTTTGAAGATAATTTTATTATATTCCAGAATGATCAATACTGGTATCTTTATGAGATCATTTGTGTCAATGGTTTACCAATTTTTTGAATTTATAAGGAGTTGCTTTTACTTTCCTCGATTATAGGAAGTGGTAAACGGTACATCCAATTGCCCAGAAATGAGCTTGATTCCATCCTCTTCTCATCTTCCACATTGAATCTGTAAGTTCTTATAGTTCTATATTTCTGATTCATCCACTTTCCTGTATCTCCAGAGCCACTATCCTAGTCCAAGCTGACATTATCTTTTTCTCCTTTATCTTAAGCCAAATCTGCCTTTTATGCCCTTTAGATATTTGGGGCTTTTGCATTTGCTGTTCCTGTGTCTGAAATGATTTCAACCTAAGCATCACACAAGATTGCTACTTTCTCAGCTCTCATCTCTCAGCTCAGCTAGCTCTTCCTCAGAGAGTTCTCTGTTACCCTAAAGTTTCTCATCTACCCCAGTACTCTCTATTACGTCACCCTATTTATTTCTGCTATGGACTGAATTGTGTCCTCTCAAAATGCATATGTTACAGCTCTAACCTCTAATGTGATAGTATTTGGAGATGGGGTATTTGGTAGGTAATTATATTGAGATGAGGGAACGAGGGTAGCAACTTCATGTTGGAATTAGTGTCCTTATAGTCAGAGACTATAAGCTTGTCCTCTCTCTACTATGTGAGGACACAGAGGGAGATACTCATCTGCAAGCCAGGAAGACAGACCTCACCAGAACTGAACTCTAGCAGAAATTTATCTTGGATTTTCCAGTATCTAGAACTATGAGAAATAAATTTATCTTGTTTAAGCCACCCAGTCTGTGGCATTTTGTTATGGTAGCCCAAGCCAACACAATTTCCTATATAGCATGTAGTGCAATCTGGATTGCTCTTATTTCTTTACTTAACTCCATAAGAGCCAGGACTTCGCCATCTTGTTTTAATTCCTTAAGGGCCAGGACGTTGTCATCTTGTTCATTGCCATAACCCAGAAACTGGAACACTGACTGACACATGTATAGTAGATACTCACTAGCAATTTCTGAATAAATGAGCAATGATGCACAGATGAGATAGTTTTTCCAGATGTGATTTTTTTTTAAAGAACATTACCTGTGGGATGAAATGCTAAAGTTTAGTAGAAATTTAGTGTATAGTCCACTTATTGAATCACAGATTCCACTCCATCTCATTTCTAAGCAAAAATAAATATATCTTCTCAGACAACTAGTTGCACACTTTTCTTTAAAAAATACCGTGAAGTATAGAATCTATGTGTCACTGCCAATACTTTATAGCTAGGATATTATTCTTAAAGCAGGAGAACGCCATTTGGCAACATATGTCTTTTTTATTTCACTTGAATTCAGATTTGACTGAATACTTCTAGAAGACTACTGGAAATGGATATGCCATCAGCTTATTTGCTTTAGGGACTGAGAGTGTGGACCTGGGGTGGGTGAAGTTAATCTAAAGAATAAAGGACTGAGGTGCATAAGTTTGAACAAACGGAAATGGACCATTTTAGGGAGCAAACTAATTACAAAAGGGAAGAGCAATTTTGGATGGAACACAAAGTTTCTTACCCCTGTCCCTGAAAGGAGAAGGGACTACATCAAAAAATCCAAAGGCACCCTAAAGAGCTATTTTACTGTGATCTGTGGAGACAGCTGGGGTAGAAGGCAACTCTTCTCTGTAGCCTGGGAGACCACAGGACAGCAAACTTGGGGTTTCCAATTTGCCATTCCTGTTGGAGCACGGTGTGGACCCAGAGTCTCAACAGCAAACCAGAATAATGACATCTGGAATGGAGATACCACAGGGGAGGACATCTTATCTTTGTGACTTTATTCACCTCTGGCTTCTATGGTAGCAAGTCATTATGTCAATGGAGAATAGGACATGTCAGCCAACAAATATCCCCCCAAAGACTCCTGAAATTATATGGGTTTAATTAAGGTGATCTGCTAAGAAAGGAATTGATTCTATCGTTGAAATTTTAATTTTTAGTTCCAGGCTGGTGTACTAGGTCATAGGCATTGCATCCCTAATATATAACTTCAGTGTTCATTGGGACTTTTGTCCTTAGTATTAGCAGTAAATGCTGCTTAATGAATCGGCTCTGAATTTTGCCTCATGTGATGACTACTCTAACAATATTCATACAGTTCTTTACAGTGTGCACAACGAAACCATCTCAGCAACTCAATAATGAGAGTAAAGTTTGGGTCTTAGGGAAAGAGCTGAGTGAACTCTGAGGGAAGTCATGCACTTTCACTTTAATTCTTCATTCTTCTTAGTCAGACTGAGAAATTCAGTGCTTAAGGGCAAAGCTTCTCACAGTGTTTAGCATGTACAAATAATTTCGCTCTTACCTTTCCCCCACTGTTGTAGGGTACCATTAAAGCCCCAAGAGAAAGGAAAGAAAAATTCAGTATGATGCAGCCAGCACTGATAGGACCCTCTCTTCTCCCTTTCTATCCAGGCCTGGCCACTGAATAACCTTGAGAAAACTGCAACTAGGTTAGGAGGACTCACATCAAAAGGAGCCTCTATCCAGGCTGTCTTATCCTAATTTATAGAAGTGACATAATTGTAAAATATTAAAATAACCTGCTCGTGATATTCATGCATTACAAAGAGTGTTCTACAAAGGATTTTTTAAATCTCACATTAAAAAATATAATACATATATATATTCACTAATTTAAAAGAAGGTGAAAAATATTACATGGTTTTTTATCCAAGGAGGAGGAGTATAACACCTAAGTACACAATTTTCTCCATTTTCTGTTAGGACTTTCCATTTCACAGATGAGAAAATTAAAGATCTAAGAGATTTAATGACAAATAGGTAGTAAAACAAAACCTCCATCTCCAGAATTGTCTTCCTCATTTTTTTTTTGTTTTTTTTTGGTCAATGTTGAAACTTCAAGAGGACTCTTGATACATAGCATTGACTCAGGCTCCTTTACTCAAATGAATTTTGTGCATTAAGTTGGTTTCCTCTGAATTTATCATTAGTTCTTACATTTTTTGAATGAAACTTCAGAGTATCAACTGATCTTTAAGTTCTGCTAGTCTATAAATGTGTTCTTATTTCTGCGGCAAGGATTTCATCTTTAGTACAATCTATGTCTTCTGCTGACATTCTGATTCATCTAGAAAACTTTGGTATGGCCCCAGCTCAAGTCTCTTTCACAGGGACTGAGAAGCCTCCTGGAAAAAGAGTTTACCTAAAGGGAAGAAGGAAGGAGGAATGCACATTTATAACAAAGTCTTTGTCATTGAAAGGGAATAAGAAAGCACAACATAGTGGCCACCACTCAAATACATGTCTCACGCAGATGCATGTCTAGAATGAGAAAAATTTAACTAAAATAGAAAGAGCAGTTTTACACAAAAGCTCTGAAAGTGTTGGTGTAGAGGCAGTGCTCCTTGGTGATCTCTCAGACAACTTATAACACAAGGGGAAGAAAGGCATGCTACCTTTCCCCATTTATCCACTGTGAGACTTGAGCACATATTCACTGATGCCTGGGGGAGCAGTGGGAGAGCCTACTAGAAGATCATGGTGCCCAAGGGAATCTTTGAAAGCTAATGGAGCAAAAGCAGAGTCCCAAAAGGGCATAACTGTTTATAAGAACACATTAGGAACCCTTTTGGGTTTTGTGGAAATACTAGGTGGTGAACATTGCAAAGGCTAGGGAGCTTGAATGTATAAGTAGGTGTAAGATCCAATGAAATGTATTTATAATAATATTATTTAGTTTTAATATTATGAATAATAAATTATAAAATTATAAATAATAAACAATAACCTCATGTGTAGCCATATATCAGAAACTCAGATTGGATTTTACCCTTCTTCAGCTTCTGTCAATTGAATGTGTAGGACTACAGAGGGTGGGATAGGGATGACGCAAGAATAAATTGACAACATATTCCCATGCTCCAATAGAGTAAGGTTATTTAATTGTAACGTAATTGTAATTGATGTCAGTATAATATATGCAGCAGCCTACATCCAGTAGTTGTCAATGCAATTTCAGGGTTCTGTCATATATTCCAGTTCCTATGCCCATTTCTACTAGGGCTTTAGCCAATTGCAGAGAGAGGACAAAATGTAAATATAACAGTAAAGCAGGTAGGAGCCTCTCTCAAAACATTTCATCTTCAGCTAATCTGTGACAAAGTAAATCAGTCTCTCTCTATATATATATATTTTTTTTCTCTATCTAAGGAATAATGAGGTAGAGTATTTCTGGTGTATGTATATGTTATTTGTGTAAAAACTACATGTATGGGGTGGAGCCAAGATGGCCGAATAGGAACAGCTCCAGTCTACAGCTCCTAGCATGAGCAACACAGAAGACCGGTGATTTCTGCATTTCCATCTGAGGTACTGGGTTCATCTCACTAGGGAATGCCAGACAGTGGGCGCAGGACAGTGGGTGCAGCTCACCATGCATGAGCCGAAGCAGGGCGAGGCATCGCCTCACTCGGGAAGCACAAGGGGTCAGGGAGTTCCCTTTCCTAGTCAAAGAAAGGGGTGACAGACAGCAGGAGGAAAATTGGGTCACTGCCACCCTAATACTGTGCTTTTCTGACGGGCTTAAAAAACGGCACACCAGGAGATTATATCCCACATCTGGCTCGGAGGGTCCTACACCCATGGAGTCTCACTGATTGCTAGCACAGCAGTCTGAGATTAAACTGCAAGGCGGCAGCGAGGCTGGGGGAGGGGCACCCGCCATTGCCCAGGCTTGCTGAGGTAAACAAAGCAGCCAGGAAGCTCAAACCAGCTGGAGCCCACCACAGCTCAAGGAGGCCTGCCCCCCTCTGTAGGCTCCACCTCTGGGGGCAGGGCACAGGCCAACAAAAATTCAGCAGGAACCTCTGCAGACTTAAATGCCCCTGTCTGACAGCTTTGAAGAGAGTAGTGGTTCTCCCAGCACGCACCTGGAGATCTGACAATGGACAGACTGCCTCCTAAAGTGGGTCCCTGACCCCCAAGCAGCCTAACTAGGGGGCACCCCCGAGTAGGGGCAGACTGACACCTCACACGGCCGAGTACTCCTCTGAGAAAAAACTTCCAGAGGAACGATCAGGCAGCAACATTCGCGGTTCACGAAAATCCACTTTTCTGCAGCCACCGCTGCTGACACCCAGGCAAACAGGGTCTGGAGTGGGCCTCTAGCAAACTCCAACAGACCTGCAGCTGAGGGTCCTGTCTGGTAGAAGGAAAACTAACAAACAGAAAGGACATCCACACCAAAAACCCATCTGTACATCACCATCATCAAAGACCAAAAGTAGATAAAACCACAAAGATGGGGGAAAAATCAGAGCAGAAAAACTGGAAACTCTAAAAAGCAGAGTGCCTCTCCTCCTCCAAAGGAACTCAGTTCCTCACCAGCAACAGAACAAAGCTGGAGAGAGAATGACTTTGACGAGTTGAAAGAAGGCTTCGGATGATCAAACTACTCCGAGCTACAGGAGGAAATTCAAACCAATGGCAAAGAAGTTAAAAACTTTGAAAAAGAATTAGACGAATGTATAACTAGAATAACCAATACAGAGAAGTGCTTAAAGGAGCTGATGGAGCTGAAAGCCAAGGCTTGAGAACTACGTGAAGAATACAGAAGCCTCAGGAGCCGAAGCGATCAACTGGAAGAAAGGGTATCAGTGATGGAAGATGAAATGAATGAAATGAAGCAAGAAGGGAAGTCTAGAGAAAAAAGAATAAAAAGAAATGAACCAAGCCTCCAAGAAATATCGGACTATGTGAAAAGACCAAATCTATGTCTGATTGGTGTACCTAAAAGTGACTGGGAGAATGGAACCAAGTTGGAAAACACTCTGCAGGATATTATCCAAGAGAACTTCCCCAATCTAGCAATGCACGCCAACGTTCAGATTCAGGAAATACAGAGAACGCCACAAAGATACTCCTCGAGAAGAGCAACTCCAAGACACATAATTGTCAGATTCACCAAAGTTGAAATGAAGGAAAAAATGTTAAGAGCAGCCAGAGAGAAAGGTCAGGTTACCCACAAAGGGAAGCCCATCAGACTAATAGCTGATCTCTCAGCAGAAACCTACAAGCCAGAAGAGAGTGGGGGCCAATATTCAACATTCTTAAAGAAAAGGATTTTCAACCCAGAATTTCATAT
This sequence comes from Symphalangus syndactylus, assembly GCF_028878055.3. Lineage (NCBI taxonomy): Eukaryota > Metazoa > Chordata > Mammalia > Primates > Hylobatidae > Symphalangus > Symphalangus syndactylus. Next base: position 45,546,450 of record NC_072439.2, read on the forward strand.
CTAGCCAAACTAAGCTTCATAAATGAAGGAGAAATAAAATACTTTATAAACAAGCAAATGCTGAGAGATTTTGTCACCACCAGGCCTGCTCTAAAAGAGCTCCTGAAGGAAGCATTAAACATGGTCAGGAACAACCAGTACCAGCCACTGCAAAATCATGCCAAATTGTAAAGACCATCGAGGCTAGGAAGAAACTGCATCAACTAACGAGCAAAATAACCAGCTAACATCATAATAACAGGATCAAATTCACACATAACAATGTTAACTTTAAATGTAAATGGACTAAATGCTCCAATTAAAAGACACAGACTGGCAAACTGGATAAGGAGTCAAGACCCATCAGTGTGCTGTATTCAGGAAGCCCATCTCACATGCAAAGACACACATAGGCTCAAAATAAAAGGATGGAGGAAGATCTACCAAGCAAATGGAAAACAAAAAAAGGCAGGGGTTGCAATCCTAGTCTCTGATAAAACAGACTTTAAACCAACAAAGATCAAAAGAGACAAAGAAGGCCATTACATAATGGTAAAGGGATCAATTCAACAAGAAGAGCTAACTATCCTAGATATATATGCACTCAATACAGGAGCACCCAGATTCATAAAGCAAGTCCTGAGTGACCTATAAAGAGACTTAGACTCCCACACAATTATAATGGGAGACTTTAACACCCCACTGTCAACATTACACAGATCAACGAGACAGAAAGTTAACAAGGATACCCAGGAATTGAACTCAGCTCTGCACCAAGCAGACCTAATAGACATCTACAGAACTCTCCACCCCAAATCAACAGAATATACATTTTTTTCAGCACCACACCACACCTATTCCAAAATTGACCACATAGTTGGAAGTAAAGCTCTCCTCAGCAAATGTAAAAGAACAGAAATTATAACAAACTGTCTCTCAGACCACAGTGCAATCAAACTAGAACACAGGATTAAGAAACTCACTCAAAAGCACTTAACTACATGGAAACTGAACAACCTGCTCCTGAATGAAAATTGGGTACATAACAAAATGAAGGCGGAAATAAAGATGTTTTTGAAACCAATGAGAACAAAGACACAACATACCAGAATCTCTGGGACACATTCAAAGCATTGTGTAGAGGGAAATTTATAGCACTAAATGCCCACAAGAGAAAGCAGGAAAGATCCAAAATTGACACCCTAACATCACAATTAAAAGAACTAGAAAAGCAAGAGCAAACACATCCAAAAGCTAGCAGAAGGCAAGAAATAACTAAAATCAGAGCAGAACTGAAGGAAATAGAGACACAAAAAACCCTTCAAAAAATTAATGAATCCAGGAGCTGGTTTTTTGAAAAGATCAACAAAATTGATAGACCACTAGCAAGACTAATAAAGAAGAAGAGAGAGAAGCATCAAATAGATGCAATAAAAAATGATAAAGGGGATATCACCACTGATCCCTAGAAATACAAACTACCATCAGAGAATCCTACAAACACCTCTATGCAAATAAACTAGAAAATCTAGAAGAAATGGATAAGTTCCTTGACACATACATCTTCCCAAGACTAAACAAAGAGTCCAGGACCAGATGGATTCACAGCTGAATTCTACCAGAGGTACAAGGAGGAACTGGTACCATTCCTTCTGAAACTATTCCAATCAATAGAAAAAGAGGGAATCCTCCCTAACTCATTTTATGAGGCCAGCATCATCCTGATACCAAAGCTGGGCAGAGACACAACCAAAAAAGAGAATTTTAGACCAACATCCTTGATGAACACTGATGCAAAAATCCTCAATAAAATACTGGCAAACCAAATCCAGCAGCACATCAAAAAGTTTATCTACCATGATCAAGTGGGCTTCATCCCTGGGATGCAAGGCTGTTTCAACATACGCAAATCAATAAAGGTAATCCAGCATACAAACAGAACCAAAGACAAAAACCACATGATTATCTCAATAGATGCAGAAAAGGCCTTTGACAAAATTCAACAACCCTTCATGCTAGAAACTCTAAAAAATTAGGTATTGATGGGATGTATCTCAAAATCATAAGAGCTATCTATGACAAACCCACAGCCAATATCATACTGAATGGGCAAAAACTGGAAGCATTCCCTTTGAAAACTAGCACAAGACAGGGATGCCCTCTCTCACCACTCCTATTCAACACAGTGTTGGAACCTTTGGCCAGGGCAATTAGGCAGGAGAAGGAAATGAAGGGCATTCAATCAGGAAAAGAGGAAGTCAAATTGCCCCTGTTTGCAGATGACATGATTGTATATCTAGAAAACCCCATTGTCTCAGCCCAAACTCTCCTTAAGCTGATTAGCAACTTCAGCAAAGTCTCAGGCTACAAAATCAATGTGCAAAAATCACAAGCATTCTTATACACCATTAACAGACAGAGAGCCAAATCATGAGTGAATTCTCATTCACAATTGCTTCAAAGAGAATAAAATACCTAGGAATCCAACTTACAAGGGACGTGAAGGACCTTTTCAAGGAGAACTACAAACCACTGCTCAATGAAATAAAAGAGGATACAAACAAATGGAAGAACATTCCATGCTCATGGGTTGGAAGAATCAATATCGTGAAAATGGCCATACTACCCAAGGTAATTTATAGATTCAATGCCATCCCCATCAAGCTACCAATGACTTTCTTCACAGAATTGGAAAAAACTACTTGAAAGTTTATATGGAACCAAAACAGAGCTCGCATAGCCAAGTCAATCCTAACCCAAAAGAACAAAGCTGGAGGCATCACGCTACCTGACTTCAAACTATACTACAAGGCTACAGTAACCAAAACAGCATGTTACTGGTACCAAAACAGAGACATAGATCAATGGAACAGAACAGAGCCCTCAGAAATAATGATGCATATCTACAACTATCTGATCTTTGACAAACCTGACAAAAACAAGCAATGGGGAAAGGATTCCCTATTTAATAAATGGTGCTGGGAAAACTGGCTAGTCATATGTAGAAAGCTGAAACTGGATTCCTTCCTTACACCTTATACAAAAATTAATTCAAGATGGATTAAAGACTTAAATGTTAGACCTAAAACCATAAAAACCCTAGAAGAAAACCTAGGCATTACCATTCAGGACATAGGCATGGGCAAGGACTTCATGTCTAAAACACCAAAAGCAATGGCAACAAAAGCCAAAATTGACAAATGGGATCTAATTAAACTCAAGAGCTTCTGCACAGCAAAAGAAACTACCATCAGAGTGAACAGGCAACCTACAAAATGGGAGAAAATTTTTGCAACCTACTCATCTGACAAAGGGCTAATATCCAGAATCTACAATGAACTCAAACAAATTTACAAGAAAAAAACAAACAACCCTATCAAAAAGTGGGCAAAGGACATGAACAGACACTTCTCAAAAGAAGACATTTATGCAGCCAAAAAACACATGCAAAAATGCTCATCATCACTGGCCATCAGAGAAATGCAAATCAAAACCACAATGACATACCATCTCACACCAGTTAGAATGGCGATCATTAAAAAGCCAGGAAACAACAGGTGCTGGAGAGGATGTGGAGAAATAGGAACACTTTTACACTGTTGGTGGGACTGTAAACTAGTTCAACCATTGTGGAAGTCAGTGTGGCGATTCCTCAGGGATCTAGAACTAGGAATACCATTTAACCCAGCCATCCCATTACTGGGTATATACCCAAAGGACTATAAATCACGCTGCTATAAAGACACATGCACACGTATGTTTATTGCAGCACTATTCACAATAGCAAAGACTTGGAACCAACCCAAATGTCCAACAACAATAGACTGGATTAAGAAAATGTGGCACATATACACCATGGAATACTAAGCAGCCGTAAAAAAGGATGAGTTCATGTCCTTTGTAGGGACATGGATGAAACTGGAAAACATCATTCTCAGTAAACTATCGCAAGGACAGAAAAGCAAACACCGCATGTTCTCACTCATAGACGGGAATTGAACAATGAGAACACATGGACACAGGAAGGGGAACATCACACTCCGGGGCATGTTGTGGGGTGGGGGGAGGGGGGAGGGATAGCATTAAGAGATACACCTAATGCTAAATGACGAGTTAATGGGTGCAGCACACCAACATGTCACATGGATACATATGTAACAAACCTGCACATTGTGCACATGTACCCTAAAACTTAAAGTACAGTAAAAAAAAAACTACATGTATACATATATTCAACATTTTTTTTTTTTTTTTTTTTTGAGACGGAGCCTCGCTCTGTCGCCCAGGCTGGAGTGCAGTGGCGCAATCTCGGCTCACTGCAAGCTCCGCCTCCTGGGTCCACGCCATTCTCCTGCCTCAGCCTTTCCGAGTAGCTGGGACTACAGGCGCCCGCCACCATGCCTGGCTAATTTTTTGTATTTTTAGTAGAGACAGGGTTTCACCATGGTCTCGATCTCCTGACCTCGTGATCCGCCCGCCTCGGCCTCCCAAAGTGCTGGGATTACAAGCGTGAGCCACCGCGCCCGGCCCACATATATTCAACATTTTATATTTTATTGTATAGGCACATGTTTACATATATTTTACTTATATGTACATACATACATATATATATATATTAGTAGGTATTTTTGATTCATATGCCTTATTTTCTTTATCAGCTCTTCAGTAGTGAAGGTATTTGATTTTTCATAAATATTTCCATGGAATATTGTTGTCGATTTTTCTTCTTAAATGGGTGAGCCACTTTTGTCCAAGGTTAATGGAGGACGTGTTGTCCTACTGGTTGTTTTTTAAAATTCATAAATCTATCCAGTTAGGAAATTTTAATGTTTTCAGAAAGGTTACAGGAAGAGATGTAGAGATCATGTGCTTATTAAAGAAAATTGCTTTAGACATTTTAAAAATGAAAAATGCTATTTCTGGGCATTTATTCAACTACAAATGTAAAATTATAATGGGCAAGGTGACTCTGGTTCAACATAGGTACATTAACCAAAATCACAAGTCACAGTTACATCCAGATTGCGTGACCCTTTCGTCTAGTTTCATGGAAAAAAACATTAGATGAGGACCCAGGTCTTATAGGAAACATAAAAAGTAGTCTTGACCTGGGACCAAAAAGGACATTTGCAGGCAAAATTAGTGAGTGAGAAGACCATTTAAAATATTCTGAGTACTGAGGATTGTATTTCAGAGGACTCCGTGTTTGGAGAGCAAAACTGGTGGTGGTGGGGTCTAAGTTTACTTGATGTGGAGAGAGGCTGGTATTCTCTTAGCTTTAGAAGACAGACAAACAGAATATTTGCACATAGTTCAGGTTCTGCCATATGCCTGTGTATCATAACTGTAAAGCATTTCATAGGTATTAATATTTTACTGTAATTTTATGGCACATAAAATTGGTCAATATCATGAGTGTGTTATAATAATAGCAATTCCATTACTTACTGATTGTTGATCTTAAGTCTAATACTTTGCTTTTCTTAGACTTAGTTTCCCATCTGTAAAAGAGAAAAAATAGTTTTTTTGTAAACATCTTAGAATTGTGAGGATTAAAAGAGAAAATAGTCATGCAAGTTCTATATAAATGTAAAGTATCTTTGATGAACATTACATTTAACAAACACTTGATCAGTGTGTCCCCATGTACAAATAAACATAAAGATCCAGAAACTTTTGCAAAGTAGCAGTAAAAAAGGAAGGGATAGAGGGAGGGAGGGAAGAGGAAAGGGAAGGGAAAGAATAAATCAGCCAATCTATTTAAGGCACATTTTCTCTAAAAAAAAAAACAAAACCCTGAATTTAGTCCTATTGACTGGTGAATAGACACCATGCTCTCCACTGATGAGCTCCTATTAGAAGTACTAAACCAAACAAAACATAAGAAAACACTACTAATTCACTTGCCATAGGCTTAGAATTTGTGAAAGCAGAGAAATACTGTTTTATAGTTGTGTTTTACTCTCCGTGAATATCTATCAAGCTAAGAAAATTCACATATGTAAATAAGATTATAGGTAGAAAGAAAGTTTAAAGCTCTTGAAAATAAACTTTTCAAGATGCCCTCAGGCACTTTAACAATATAATTTGCATATAAATAATTGACACCTAATTATAAATCATTTTGATCTGTTCATCAAAGCAGGTTCCAAAGGACTGCTGGTAAGCAGGGCTTTGTTTGCCTAGTTCCAATAACTGTATTAATTAAAATTTAATTGAACAACCAAGCTTAATTAATTAACTAAATAACATAATAGAAAATGAACAGTAACAACAGTGCAATTTTACAATTATGACTGCTAGTATCAGATTAGCTTCCCCAGGACATATGAATTACTGCAGTCTTCATGCAGTTGCATTTACTTTCATTTTTTAACCCTTTAATTCTCAAAAGTTTCACATTTGTAACCTTTGAACTTCCTATCTCCTAACTCTGTCAAGTGCAATCTTGACATGTTTGTCTTTAGCTTTCACATCCAAGCTCCAAGGTGGGTTTGTTCAGCCAGCTTATTCGTAAATATTTGAACTTCACCAAAGTGTGTAGTTTTGGTTGAATGATTTACAACAGAGACCGAGAAGGTGGTGTGACATTATGACTCATAGTCACAGCTCTGGTTTTAAGACTTAGGAAAATCCCAGCTGGTCAGGAAGCTGAGGCAGGAGAATTGCTTGAACCAGGGAGTCGGAGGTTGCAGTGAGCCGAGAACGTGCCACTGCATTCCAGCCTGGTGACAGAGCGAGACTCTGTCTCAAAAAAACAAAAACAAACAAACAAACAAAGACTTAGGAAAAACTAATATGAGAAGCTTGATTAATTTTCACAGCATTTTGTTAGTCTGCTTAATTTTCGAATTGTCTTTTGTACTTAGAAAATGTGCTTGGCCTAGTAGTTCCTTTCTTTAGGATTGGTAGCAATTCCTGGAAAGGGTCTAGGGAGTAAGTAAGGTTACTGAGTTGGAAGTTTTTCCGTTCTCCCTCAGCCTTTAAGTAAAGCCTCTGATCTAGAAAACTGGTGAGAGCAGTGCTGTGTCTTGACTTTGGCCCTATTACAGACAACTGCTGATTCATCTGAGCAGAACTCTCACTGTACTTTGCTTGGTCATAGTCAGAAGAGAGGTGAGGTAGGAGAATAGTCATAGTCAGAAGAGAGGTGAGGTAGGAGTCTCATCCTGGGAGTGGACATGCAACACAAAGGGAAAATATTAAAAGAGAAGCTGAGACTCAGGGTCACTGTACCTGTCAGTTTCCTTGCCCACCCCATTCCCAACCAGCACAGCCAAAAACTATCCTCCCAACATGCCAACTCTTTCTCACTCTCTTTCCCGCTTCATTACACATTGAGCAAATGATCACCTGTTGTTACCATGAAGCTCCCATTATTTTTTGACCCACTGCAAATGTGTTTGGATAGTAGAACAAATAAAACACTCTTTCTGATTGTGTTTGGAAAGTGTTTAGAGTAATAGTATATTAAGCAGTTGTCAGGCATGGACACTATAATGGGAGGACAGGAATCATGGCTTTCTTTTTAAATTTTTGCTTCCTGCCTGAGGCATCCATTATCATACCTGGCATACCACAGGGTTCTAATAAATGTTTGGATAAGTAGTAATGTATAAATAATCTTAAAGCCACTGCAGAAACAAGTCTTGTTCTTCGGGTCTGATTTGCCAGGCTTCATTGTTCTATTTCTCTCTTTTTGCTTTTTCACAAGTCCTGTTGTTTTGATAAGTGGGTGCTATAAAAACAATTTAAATTATGACAAGGTTAATTCTTACATTGTATTGTAGTCAAAATGATGCAGATTCATAGGAAATTAAGACTGACTTGCATGAGAGTTTAAATGTATTCTGTATCAGTCTAAAACTGAGGACGCACTTGGCTGAACTCCGGAGGTATAGAATGTAGTATTTCATTAACATTTCCTGGTAGCTTTCAAAATGTTATCCAGTGCTCAGGCAACAATCCAGGATTCCTGCTATGGCTAATTAAAAATCTGCCAAAGTCAATGGTCATTCTTCTAAAGTTAGAAAAAAAAATCAATAAGTCAGTTCAACATTGTGGTTTTCAAGACTTCAGCATCCAGTAATGATGGACTGTGTAATTTGGAGCAACCCTGTCACTGAGGACAACTAGAAAATATGGACAAGAGATAAAAAATCATCCACTTGAGGACATCAGAGAGATAACAGAACAATGAGGAATATCGGGCCAAGACTGGAAAAAGAAAGGGACTCCTACCCTAATGATGTCAACCCAGCAATTGGGGCTGGGTTTGCCCTGGGAAAATTTGCTGATCCAGATGAGGCTGCTAAGACTAACTAGAGTTTTCACAACCTTAAAAAGGGTACAGGGCTGAACACTGAGTTTGGTAAACCACCTTTATCTTGGATTGGGACTCAAAAGGCTATGCTTCAGGAGTAAGGGTAACCCAGAAGTAAACTAAACTTCTCCCTAGCTCTAGCCTAGCCCAGATCACCCAGAACAATCTCACCCTGAAATTGGATTAAAATAATCCTTGTTGGCCTGGTGCTGTGGCTCATGCCTGTAATCCCAGCACTTTGGGAGGCTGAGGCATGAGGATCACCTTAGCTCAGGAGTTTGAGACCAGCTTGGACAACATGGCAAACCCTAGTCTCTATCTAGAAATTAAAAAAAAAAAAATTACCAGGCATGGTGATGCACACCTGTGGTCTCATCTACTCGGGAGGTTTGGAAGGATTGCTTGAGCCTGGGAGGCTGAGGTTGTAGTGAGCCAAAATCATGCCACTGTACTCCAGTCTGATTGACGTAGTGAGAACCCCTCTTAAAAAAAAATCCTTGTATATTAATGCCCCCCAGGTACCTACAGAAGCAAATAAAAATTCTCCTAGAGGAATATAATATCATTCTATGCCTCAAATTATATCTAGGAATGTTTTTTGCAAACCAAAGTCCTGCACACAGTCAATGATATAACCAAGCCCATGAAGAAATAAGACAACATGAAAGAGAACCAGCAGAAAAATACAGACGACAGGAAACATCCAGAAGCTGCAGACATCATGTAGGAATTATTAGATTTCAAAGTCACTAAAAACAATTTAAAATTAATTTTATTTCAACTAGAATCTATCTAGTACTAGTCTAGATAAATTCAAGGATATAAATACAAATAGGTTATAATCTCTACTTTCAGGAAAATTAGAGTAAAGACATAGAAAATTTGTATGCAGTTTTCCTCTTTTATTTATTATGTTTTTATGCAAGGACTGGTGGAATAAAAGAGCAAAGAAAGAAAAAGGTAAGGGAAATTTCTATGCCCATTAGCTTCGAAGCAAGCATGAGAAAGAGCCATTTAGAGGCAAATATCACTACAAGGGTAAATGTTAGAAATAGGGAAAATTGACCAAAGTGGTGGAAGGAGTGGCTCATCTGAGAAAGTAATGATTGGGCTAAGAATAAAGTGTAGGATTTTACTGGTGTTATCTTCTAAATAATAGCTTGAATACACGACTCCTTGACTTCAAAGCTGTAGTGACTCTGTATCCACTATATGATAATGTCTGTGTAACAGGCTTATTAAATTTACTGAATCAGAAGCTACAATCATTTTTCAGCTAGATGTAGAATTAAATTAAATTAATTAAGTCTAAATTAATACTTTAATTTACCATCCAATTTAAAGCTAGGGGTTCCTGCAGCAAGGAAGTGATATGGGAGCATGGCCTGGTTTTCTTTTCTCTGATTCCCCCTCTCAATCTCTTGCCCCTAACTTTTAGGATCTGAGCTAGAGAAAAAAAAAAAAAAGACTAAGAAAACAAGAGGTAGTCGTTTAATCAGATGGGGCTGCATCAACTTCTCTCCTAGCCACAAGTGATCTTCCAACAGCTGCATTCAAGTCCTGGCTTCCTTGTGGAGCACATTTGTGAGCTCCTTGGGGGCATTTCCACACTGTACAATTCATGCAGTGGGTGAAGTATTGTCTGGTGAGTCTGTTTTGGACCCTTCCGCAGCTCCCATCCCCATGCAACCGCTTCTGCCCCAGGAACACAACCCATTGTGTCTTGTCCCTGAGGCACTCTTACCCTGAAGGCAGTTCTTCCTTGGTGGCCATCTAGGAGGCACACTTGGCCACCATAAGTCTGAGAGAGGAAACTGCCCTGTTGCTGCCCTGTTTCCCAGCCTTGCTGCTCCTACTCCTAGTGTAGCTCTTGACTCAGCTTCCCACCTTCAGGATTCTGTGGTCAAGAAATACGTACAACCCCCAGGTCCATGTGTGTTTCCCAGGGACTCCCTCACTGACTTCCATTCTCGCAGCTCTACTGGGGAGAACACAAGAGTTTCTACAGCTGAACAAGCATGAACTCAGGGGTGAAATGCTGGCCTTGCCTCTTTGCAGGCACCCTCAGTTTCTCTGAATGTCTTGTTCTCTCTCTCTCTCTCTCTCTCCCCCCTCATTCTAAGTCCTGCCCTCTCCTCTTGACTTAGAAAGAGGAAGGAAAGTAATGTGAAATGCAAAGCACTTTTTCCCCAAGCATAAGATTCACTGCCTCTATTAATCTCCTCTTTAACAAACTGAATACTTATATAAGCCAGAAGGAGGGGTGAAGAGAAAAGGGAAAAGATGTTTTGGACTGTTCTTGATAAGACTTAATGAGGTGTGTGTTGTACCTCTTAAAAGAAATTGTCCTTAACTTTGGGATTTTAGACAAATTTATAAAGAACAAGAAGAATTGTGTCCAATATCCAGGCACATTTGATTTCCTAATTATGCCAAAAGACATTCATGATATGACTCCTGATTGATTACTTCTCATGCCTTTCCCCATACTTGGAACACATTCCAAGTGTTGTCAACTACTTGCAACATCTCAAACATGTCTCATTATTTCATGCCTCTCCTAAACTCCTTCAAATCTCGGTTGTTCCCCACTTGGTGTTCCAAATACCCATCCATTTCTCCAAACAAAAGCAAACATCTCTTCTGTGGAAACATTTTTCCTTCATTATCCCATTGCTTCTTCGTATGTGTTTATCACAAAAGATACTAAATTGAAGGTTAATTATTGAATTCAATCAAAATTTATTATCTTCCAAGAGATGAAAATTATTCTCATTATTCTAGGAGCTCCATGAGGCCAGAGGGTATGCCTTATTTACATTATGTTCCCAGACCAATGTAAACATCTGTAGGAGACAAGACAATGCCACCCCAAAATATGAAGGATTGTTGAGTTGAAGGCAACTAAAAAGAAACAGATACAGGAAAGTTCTCTGACCTCCCTCTATTTACCTAAAAGCAGGACACACATTTACAAAGGCGAAAGGTATTCTGACCCCTCCTCCTACAACAGAGAACATAGGTCAATCACTGAAGACAACTTGAGGCCTCTATCATCTAGAGATGATACTGTCAGGCCTCTGAGTCCAAGCTAAGCCATCATATCCCCTGTGACCTGCATGTACACATCCAGATGGCCAGTTCCTGCCTTAACTGATGACATTCTACCACAAAAGAAGTGAAAATGGCCTGTTCCTGCCTTAACTGATGACATTATCTGGTGAAATTCCTTCTCTTGGCTCATCCTGGCTCAAAAGCTCCCCTAATGAGCACCTTGTGACTCCAGAGAACACCTGCCTGCCAGAGAACAACCCCCCTTTGACTCTAATTTTCCTTTACCTACCCAAATCTTATAAAATGGCCCCACCCCTATCTCCCTTCACTGACTCTCATTTCGGACTCAGCCCACCTGCACCCGGGTGAAATAAACAGCCTTATTGCTCACACAAAGCCTGTTTGGTTGTCTTTTCACATGGATGCACATGAGATTTGGTGCCATGACTCGGATCAGGTGACCTCCCTTGGGAGATCAATCCCCTGTCCTCCTGCTCTTTGATGGTGAGAAAGATCCACCTATGACCTCAGGTCCTCAGACCCACCAGCCCAAGGAACATCTCACCAATTTCAAATCCGGTAAGCGGCCTCTTTGTACTCTCTTCTCCAACCTCCCTCACTATCCCTCAACCTCTTTCTCCTTTCAATCTTGGCGCCACACTTCAATCTCTCCCTTCTCTTAATTTCAATCCCTTTCATTTTCTGGTAGAGACAAAGGAGACACATTTTATCTGTGGACACAAAACTCCGGTGTTGGTCACGGACTCAGAAAGTCAGCCTTCCCTTGGTGTTAAACCATTGCGGGGACGCCTCTCTGATTATTCACCCACGTTCCATTGGTGTCTGATCTCTGCAGGGATGCCTGCCTTTATCATTCGCCCATGTTCCCTTGGTGGCAAGTCAATTGCGGGGACGCCTGCTTTGGCTGCTCACCCACGTAGGAGCCCAGGGCTGCTCCCCACCCCCTTCTCCGTGTCTCTACCCTTCTCTTTAAACTTGCCTCCTTCACTATATGCAAACCTCCACCCCCATTCCTCCTTCTTCTCCCTTAGCCTGTGTTCTTAAGAACTTAAAACCTCTTCAACTCTCACCTGACCTAAAATCTAAGCATCTTATTTTCTTCTGCAATGCCGTTTGACCCCAATACAAACTGGACAGTAGTTCCAAATAGCCAGAAAATGGCACGTTCAATTTTTCCATCCAGAAGATCTACATGATTCTTGTCGTAAAATAGGCAAACGGTCTGAGGTTACTGACGTCCAGGCATTCTTTTACACATTGGTCCCTCTGTAGTCTCTGTTCCCAATGCAACTCATCCCAGATCTTCCTTCCCTCCTGCCTGTCCCCTCAGTCCCAACCCCAAGCATCGCTGAGTCTTTCTAATCTTCCTTTTCTACAGACCCATCTGACCTCTCCCCTCCTCACCAGGCTGAGTTATGTCCTAATTGTTCCTCAGCCTCTGCTCCTCCACCCTATAATCTTTTTATTACCTCCCCTCCTCACACCTGGTCCGACTTACAGTTTTGTTCCATGACTAGCCCTCCCCCACCTGCCCAGCAATTTCCTCTTTAAAAAGGTGGCTGAAGCTAAAGGCATAGTCAAGGTTAATAATGCTCCTTTTTCTTTATCCTAAATCAGATAGTGTTTAGGCTGTTTTTCGTCAAAAATAAAAACCCAGCCCAGTTCATGGCTCATTTGGCAGCAACCCTGAGATGCTTTACAGCCCTAGACCCTAAAAGGTCAAAAGGCTGTCTTATTCTCAATATACATTTTATTACCCAATACGCTCCCGACATTAAATAAAACTCCAAAAATTAAATTCCGGCCCTCAAACCCCACAACAGGACTTAATTAACCTCACCTTCAAGGTGTACAATAATAGAGTACAGGCAGCCAAGTAGCAACATATTTCTGAGTTGCAATTCCTTGCCTCCACTGTGAGACAAACCCCAGCCACATCTCCAGCACACAAGAACTTCCAAATGCCAAAACTGCAGTGGCCAGGCTTTCCTTCAGCCTCACCTCCCCCAGGAGCTTGCTACAAGTGACAGAAATCTGGCCACCAGGCCAAGGCATACCGCAGCCTGGGATTCCTCCTAAGCTGTGTCCCATCTGTGCAGGACTCCACTGGAAACTGGACTGTCCAACTCACCTGGCAGCCACTCCCAGAACCCCTGGAACTCTGGGCCAGGGCTCTCTGACTGACTCCTTCCCAGATCTTCTCAGCTTAGCTGCTGAAGACTGACACTGCCCAATCGCCTCGGAAGCCCCCTAGACCATCACGGACGCCAAGCTTCGAGTAACTTTCACAGTGGAAAGTAAGTCCGTCCCCTTCTTAATCAATACAGAGGCTACCCACTCCACATTACCTTCTTTTCAAGGGCCTGTTTCCCTTGCTTCCATAACTGCTGTGGGTATTGACGGCCAGGCTTCTAAACCTCTTAAAACTCCCCAACTCTGGTGCCAACTTAGACAGTACTTTTTTAAGCACTCCTTTTTAGTTATCCCCACCTGCCCAGTTCCCTTATTAGGCCAAGACACTTTAAATTATCTGCTTCCCTGACTATTCCTGGACTATAGCCACATCTCATTGCCGCCCTTCTTCCCAACCCAAAGCCTCCTTTGCGTCCTCCTCTTGTATCCCCCAACCTTAACCTCTACTCCCTCCTTGGTGACCGATCATGCACCCCTTACCATCTCATTAAAACCTAATCACACTTACCCCACTCAACGCCAATATCCCATCCTGCAGTGCACTTTAAAAAGATTAAAGCCTGTTATCACTCGCCTGCTAAAACATGGCCTTTTAAAGCCTATAAACTCTCCTTAGAATTCCCCCATTTTATCTGTCCTAAATCCAGACAAGCCTTACAAGTTAGTTCAGGATCTGCACCATATCAACGAAATTGTTTTGCCCATCCACCCCGTGGTGCCAAGCCCATATACTCTCCTATCCTCAATAGCTCCCTCCACAATCCATTATTCTGTTCTGGATCTGAAACATGCTTTCTTTACTATTCCTTTGCACCCTTCATCCCAGCCTCTACTTCGCTTTCACTTGGACTGACCCTGACACCCATCAGGCTCAGCAAATTACCTACACTTTACTGCCACAAGGCTTTACAGATAGCCCCTATTACTTCAGTCAAGCCCAAATTTCATCCTCATCTGTTACCTATCTCAGCATAATTCTCATAAAAACACACGTGCTCTCCCTGCTGATCATGTTTGACTAATCTCCCAAACCTCAATCCCTTGTACAAAAACAACAACTCCTTTCCTTCCTAGGCATGGTTAGTGCGGTCAGAATTCTTACACAAGAGCCAAGACTGCACCCTGTAGCCTTTCTGTCCAAACAACTTGACCTTACTGTTTTAGCCTAGCCCTCATGTCTGTGTGCAGCGGCTGCCACTGCTTTAATACTTTTAGAGGCCTAAAAATCACAAACTATGCTCAACTCACTCTCTACAGTTCTCATAACTTCCAAAATCTATTTTCTTCCTCATACCTGATGCATATACTTTCTGCTTCCCAGCTCCTTCAGCTGTACTCACTCTTTGTTGAGTCTCCCACAATTACCATTGTTCCCAGCACGGACTTCAATCCAGCCTCCCACGTTATTCTGGATACCACACCTGACCCTCATGACTGTATCTCTCTGATCCACCTGACATTCACCCCATTTCCCCATATTTCCTTATTTCCTGTTCCTCACCCTGTTCACATTTAGTTTATTGATGGCACTTCCACCAGGCCTGATTGCCACTCACCAGCAAAGGCAGGCTATGCTATAGTATCTTCCACACCTATCATTGAGGCCACTGCTCTTCCCCCCTCCACTACCTCTCAACAAGCTGAACTACTTGCCTTAACTCAAGCACTCACTCTTGCAAAAGGACTACACGTCAATATTTATACTGACTCTAAATATACCTTTCATATTCTGCTCCACCATGCTGTTATATAGGCTGAAAGAGGTTTCCTCACTACACAAAGTTCCTCCATCATCAATGCCTCTTTATTAAAAACTCTGCTCAAGGCCGCTTTACTTGCAAAGGAAGCTGGAGTCACTTACTGCACAGGCCATCAAAAGGCATCGGATCCCATTGATGTAGGCAACACTTATGCTGATAAAGTGGCTAGACAAGCAGCTAGCTTTCCAACTTCTGTCTCTCACTGCCAGTTTTTCTCCTTCACATGGGTCACTCCCACCTACTCCCCCGCTGAAACTTCACTTATCAATCTCTTCCCACACAAGGCAAATAGTTCTTAGACCAAGGAAAATATCTCCTTCCAGCCTCACAGGCCCATTCTATTCTGTCGTCATTTCGTAATCTCTTCCATGTAAGTTACAAGCTGCTAGCCCGTCTCTTAGAGCCTCTCATTTCCTTTCCATCCTGGAAATCTATCCTCAAAGAAATCACTTCTCAGTGTTCCATCTGCTATTCTACTACCCCTCAGGGATTGTTCAGGCCTCCTCCCTTTCCTACACATCAAGCTCAGAGATTTGCCCCTGCCCAGGACTGGCAAATTGACTTTACTCACATGCCCCAAGTGAGAAAACTAAAATAACTCTTAGTCTAGGTAGACATTGTCACTGGATAGGTAGAGGCCTTTCCTACAGGGTCTGAGAAGGCCACTGCTGTCATTTCTTCCCTTCTGTCAGACATAATTCCTCAGTTTGGCCTTACCACCTCTATACAGTCCAATAGCAGACCAGCCTTTATTAGTCAAATCAGCCAAGCATTTTTTCAGGCTCTTAGTATTCAGTGAAACCTTTATATCCCTTATAGTCCTCAGTCCTCAGGAAAAGTAGAACAGACTAATAGTCTTTTAAAAACACACCTCACCAGGCTCAGCCACCAACTTAAAAAGGACTAGACAATACTTTTACCACTTTCTCTTCTCAGAATTCAGGCCTGTCCTCGGAATGCTACAGGGTACATCCCATTTGAGCTCCTGTATAGACGCTCCTTTTTATTAGGCCCCAGTCTCATTCCAGACACCAGACCAACTTGGACTGTGCCCCAAAAAACTTGTCATCCCTACTATCTTCTGTATAGTCATTCTCCTATTCACCATTCTCAACTACTCATACATGTCCTGTCCTGCTCTTATTTATACTGCCAGTTTACACTGTTTCTCCAAGCCATCACAGCTGATATCTCCTGGTGCTATCCCCAAACTGCCACTCTTAACTCTTAAAGTAAATAAATAATCTTTGCTGGCAGGACTATGCTGAATCTCCATAGGCACTCTCTAATTAAATGTCCTAGGTCCTCCCAATTCTTAGGACTTTAATACCTGTTTTTCTCCTTCTCTTATTCCATTTAGTTTTTCAATTCATACAAAACCATATCCAGGCCATCACCAATAATTCTAAATGACAAATATTTCTTCTAACAACCCCACAGTATCACCCCTTACCACAAAATCTTCCTTCAGTTTAATCTCTCCCACTCTAGGTTCCCACGCCGCCCCTAATCCCACTCAAAGCAGCCCTGAGAAACATCGCCCATTCTCTCTCCATACCACCCCCAAAAATTTTTGCCATCCCAACATTTTACCACTATTTCATTTTATTTTTCTTATTAATATAAGAAGACAGGAATGTCAGGCCTCTTGAGCCCAAGCTAAGCCATCATATCCCCTGTGACCTGCATGTACACATCCAGATGGCTGGTTCCTGCCTTAACTGATGACATTCCACCACAAAAGAAGTGAAAATGGCCTGTTCCTGCCTTAACTGATGACATTATCTTGTGAAATCCCTTCTCCTGGCCTCATCCTGGCTCAAAATCTCCCCTACTGAGCACCTTGTGACCCCCACAACTGCCTGCCAGAGAACAACCCCTATTTGACTAATTTTCCTTTACCTACCCAGTTCTTATAAAACGGCCCCACCCCTATCTCCCTTCGCTGACTCTCTTTTCGCACTCAGCCCGCCTGCACCCAGGTGAAATAAACAGCCTTGTTGCTCACACAAAGCCTGTTTGGTGGTCTCTTCACAGAGAGGCGCATGAAAGATACCAGAGGAGTCTACATGAACAAGCTGTACTAATGAGCCTTTATCTGCCATTTATTTTTCTACTCACAAGTTCTCACCCCTAGAACTCAAAGTCCTTTTCCTTAGTCTCATCACTTCTCTCAAATTTGCTGTTCATTTTTGAAGATGCTATATAAGCTGGAATTCGAAGCCACCTCCTGGAGGACTACATATTCTCTGGTGGTCTCCATGTATATGTGAAATTAAACTTCTATTTTCCTCTTGCTGATCTGTCTTTTATTATAGGTGCCCATTCCAACTAAGGCCCTATTGTTGATGAAAGAAAATGTTATTCTGCCCTACACACCCATGGGTATTGAAGAGTAAATGAATAAGTTAGTGAAATAAGTATTGTAAAAGGAAAAATATGGATATAAATCCAGCACCATGAGAACAAAGAATAAAAAGGGACTCCAACTAAAAGTATCAAGAAAAGCATTTTGGAGAAGGCGATATTTTCTCTAGACTTTGAAGGAAGGTGCTATGAGGTGAATTGTGTCCCCCTAAATCCACATATTGAAGTTCTAATCCCCAGTACCGCAGAATGTGACCTTATTTAGAAATAGGGCCATTGCAGATGCCATTAGTTAAGACGAAGTCATACTGAGTAGAATGAGACCCTAATCCAGAAGACTGATGTCTGTTAAAAAAGGGGAAATTTCGGAGAATGCCACATGAAGATGGGGCAAAGGCCAAGGAACGTCAAAGATTGCCAGCAAAACACCAAAGCTAGGAGGGAGAAGCATGAAGCAAATTCTTCCTTGCAGCCCTCAGGAAGAACCACCCCCACTGACACCTGACTTCAGACATATAGCCTGCAGAATGGTGAGACAATAAATCTCTCTTGTTGAAGCCATCAGTCCGTGGTACTTTGGTATGGCAGCTCTATTAAACTAATATGGAAGGGTAAGAATTCATCAGGAAAACATTGGGAAGCACAATACAGCTTGAACAAAGGGAAGAATGGTGAGTGAGCCCTGGGAGCAGTCCATGCTCCTCAGGAGTGGAAAAGATGCTGCATGGGCTAGGGGCAAATATATGGCAGAAGTTAAGATGATATGAAAAGCTTTGAGCCCAATTATAAAGAGCTCTCACCTGTCTTGCTGAAAAGCTAGGATTTTTGTTCTAAGTAATAGGGACATTTCCCACCTTGTTAAGTTATGGAGAATATTATCAGTCATGATTCAATCATTTATTTAATCAACAAATACTGTGTAACTGCTTCATTGTTCTAGGCATTGAGGATAAAGTAGGGGGTGAGAGACAATAAACACATAAAATAAACAAATGAATTTTATATTGCAATGATTGTTGTGGAGGAAAAAAGTGAGGGTAATAACTGGGGAAGATAGAAAAATAAATATATGTCAAATAATGATATCAGCTGAAGAAAAATAAACTAGGCAGGTTGAGAAGATAGAGAGTTCAACAGAGGGGAAAGGAGCAGAGCAGGATGTGTTATTTGAGGAGGGTGATCAGGGAAGGTGTCTCTTTTAAGTGTTATTTGAGATCAGCAGGAATCCAGGGGCAAGCCTTGCAGTATTTCCAGGATTAGCAGTTCTGGCCCCAGGGGTGGGGATGGTGGGAATGGTGTTTGCCTTATGGTGTTTGAGGGAACAAGAAGGAAGTCATTGTAGCTGTCTTGCAGTGAGCAGAAGGGAGAGTTTGAGGAGATGAAAGAGTTTGCCAGGAGGTGGGAGATAACAGGGTATGACAATGAGAAATAATTAGAATTGCTAACTCTGGGTCCTTTTCTCTTGGGATTGCGCATGAAAAGGTGAGGCCACCTTGAGATGACCACTATGAAGTCCGTCAAGAGCCAGATGTACATTTCCCATCTTGGAAAGGCCAAGGAGTTGGACAGCTACCTTGAATGCTAGCACACAGCTTTTAGCACACCTGAATAAATGAAAGATCTGATGACACAGCCAGCTCTTCCAGCGAACAAAAGCAATTTCAACATTGTTGGGTGTGTGGATAGTGCTTCTAAATGTAAGTGCTGGATTTTTCACCTTGGAAGAAGGATGAATTATTGAAAAGCACTCAGCTTCATTCTTCTTTCCCCGTAACATATATTTTCTCATAGCATTTAATACACAGGATCCGGGAAACTTCACCAAATATTATGTATAGAAAATGTTCTATCATCTTAAGAGTCAAGTCAGCAAGAGAGGTGATTGAAATGTTTACATAATTAGAAACCATGGTCAGAATTTAAATAAATCATTATAGACAGTCTCCATGAAAAGCCCTAAAGCTCCCACCTAGCTCCAAATTAATGCAAAGGGAAGAATAGCACCAAATTACACACCAAACTCAAGTTATAGTAATTACTCAGACCTCAATCAATAACCTGGCCAATTTTACATTACAGAGAAACCATACTTTGCAAGTATCCACGCCTATCATTTTATTAACATTAACAAACAAAAATGAGTTCTAACAGCTCTCTGGAAAGGCATGAAATATTTCATTTTTCTTATTTGGAGGCAGAGACATTTGCAAGAGTCATAATAAGTACCTTTTTTAATGATTGCACCAAAAATCAAGGCTAAAACAGAAACTCAAACTTGGTCCTGTGCTCTGGTTGAGAGGACAATAGTCATTTCCAACTTCCCGGAGGTTTGAATTCTAGCCATTGTGGGAAGACTGACAAACCTTATCTAAATTGCCATTTTTCAAAAGCTTGCAGAAAATGTGGTAGGGAAAATCATTCCCCTCCCCATTCTCACTCTTATATAAATAGAACATAGCCTCATTAGGATTTCATTTTAGATTCATTGGAAAGGACTGGGTTTTCACTTCTGAATTTTCTATCTAACCAGGTAGAAAGAATACCCATGGGGAATCAGAAAACATTTTCGAAAAAAAAAAATAGAAACAACACTGCCTCAGTCTAGGTAACATTCAATTATGCTTCTCTTTTTCTTTTTTGAATGTATTCCCTTGAATATAGTAAAAGCAAATGATTTTAAACTCACGACCACCACTATCTGCTATTTAGAAGGCAGGATTCATCAGGTTGAATTAGAAAAATGGCACAACTGGAAAGGAACTTAGAGCTGATATAGTTTAACCTCACCCCTTTAAGAACCAATGCCCAAAGTGTTAAATAACTTGACCTAAGTGGCATAGTAAAAAAGCATTGCCCTGAAATTAAATATGAGTTTGAGATTCCGATTTGAAGTCTTCTGTTTGAAATGAAATATTTAAGCTCTTAGGGAATGAACTGAATTTCAAAACTCTCAGTCCTGGTTGACCGCAGTTTAATGGTTTTCATGAAGTAGGATAATCATTCATCCAAAAGATCATGTATGAAATGTGTTTGGCATGTAAGTGCTTAATAAACATTAGTTATTATTGTTATGAAATAATTTTCAGCTCTTCTCAAACATTAGACATCTCTAATATGCTTGGACTTTTATGACAGAAACACTTTCCAAAGCTCAGTGCCTCAACAAGAACAATTGCTTAGCTGTGAAGCCACAGGGAAATTTAAGGACACTGGGAATGTGAGGCAACTATGCAACCCCATCATCTTTTACTGACATTAAACAAGAGCATCTGCCATCACAGACATCTTTGCTGGCCTATTTTAAGATACTTGAGATTCCGACTAAGAGTATGTTGCCAGGAGCTTCCCTGGGGAATGAGGCAATCTCAAAGTGCCTGAACACATGCATGCTCAGTAGGAACACTGGATTGAACTCATCACACATTTTTCTAGAGGCTTTGGTCTGTGTCTTAGCTGCAGTCAAGTACAACCTGATTTATGCCAATGCCGACAATACCACACCCTACTCTTCAAATCTCACCCAATAATGCCAGGTGTGGCATACCTGTCTGAGGCAGGAGGGAGATGAAAGAAAAGGGAGACTATTTCTGGATCTGGAATTTTTTCCACTCATTAGATTCTGCATGGTTGCCCCTTCATCTTTGTTGCATCTTCACATCATGAAGGTTGTTAAGTAATCATTTACTTAAAGTCTATTCCTGTGAGTTCACCAGAACAAGGACCATGCCTGTTTGGTTTATTGCTGTTTCTCAGTGTGTATCATGGTGTCTGATGTGCAGCAGACACCCAGGAAATCCTGTTGAACAAATGAACGCACACTTGCATTCTTTCTGATCAGAAATGGAGTAGCCTCAGAACTTTGCACACAAGGGATGGAGGCGGGTTGGAAGAGGCAAGTGAATTAATATTTATTGGGTATCTCCTTTGTTCAGGGCATTTTCACATGTTATTTTAGGAAATCACTCCTCTAGAAGGATGGGCAAGAAAACAGGCCAGCTGCTTGTCTGACTAACAGCCATGTGCATTTCACTTCAAGGCATTACATTTGTTTCCTGCTTGCTTTTCCTACTGTTCATCTGGGAGTGCTCAAATTTGGAGTCACTTTAGTTAAGCACTAATTAACCAATTAGCAATTGTCAAATTTTTTTCCCTTTCTTTTTAAGGAAAAGGATTCATGGATTCATTTCCATGTTACATTTCTGTCTAGGAATTGGCTTATGCATGTAGAAATGCTATATTTGTAAATAAAATATAGATGTAAAATTCTATTTCCTCCTGCTCCCTAAAATCATAGACTCTGACTGAGTCCCAAAGCCCTAGTCCATCTTGTAGGTTATAGTATTGGCTCCCTTCAAAAGTTTCCCTGACCTCAAGAGAAAAAATAAAGGTGTGGGTAAACTGTTTAAGTAAATAGATATAGATATAATAGGTAGAGACACAATTTCTAGTTTCTGTTCTGTTTCTAGTTTATGATATATTTAGATTGCTAATAAAATGTAGTTCAAAGACAATTGAATGAAAATAAAAGTGGCAGCAGCCCTTTCTTTGTAGCACAGAGTAGATCACATGTTTAAGGAATTATCCCATTTGCTGGCTTTCTCTAGCTAAGCCACAGTTCTGGTGACTTTACCACTTATTAGCTCTTTGACACTGAACAATTTCTGTTGCCTCATTTGTAAAATAAGGATAATAACTGTGACATTTAAGTTAGATAATACATATAAATTGTTCTTCACAGTGCCTGGTGCATAGCTACATACCAAATAAAAAGTATCCCCTACTAGTAGTCACTCAAGAAACATTTATTGAGCATTCATACATCGTAGGCATGAAGGTCAGTGTTGGAGAGTTGAAGTCCATTTGAAGTTACCGAAAGTGAATTTTTGTTACTTGCAACCAAAAATCGTAGCAAATATTATTGTCTTCCGTTTGGCTGGGTAACATAAAACTGAGTTCATGGTGTCTCTGCTGTAATCTGAAACTGAAGAGAGATGTTTTTTCTCCCCCAGGAAAAATGTAGGCCTGGAGAAGAAGCACTTGGCTTGCTGCAGAAAACATTTGAATGGTTGTAGAAGACACTTGTGGTAAGTGCAGGAAGAAAGAAAGAAGAAAGAAGGAAGGAAGGAAGGAAGGAAAGAAAGAAAGAAAGAAAGAAAGAAAGAAAGAAAGAAAGAGAAAAGGAAAGAAGGAAGAAAAGAAAAGAAGGAAGGAAGAGAGAGAAAGGAAGGAAGGAAGGAAGAAAGAAAGAAAGA
The DNA here is from genome assembly GCF_028878055.3 of Symphalangus syndactylus. Lineage (NCBI taxonomy): Eukaryota > Metazoa > Chordata > Mammalia > Primates > Hylobatidae > Symphalangus > Symphalangus syndactylus. The sequence continues at coordinate 45,569,402 of NC_072439.2, forward strand.
AAGAGAAAAGGAAAGAAGGAAGGAAAGAAAAGAAAAGAAGGAAGGAAGAGAGAGAAAAGGAAGGAAGAAAGAAAGAAAGAAAGAAAGAAAGAAAGAAAGAAAGAAAGAAAGAAAGAAAGAAAAGTTTGATTGAGGATAGTAAGTGTGTACTAGGACCTACCCTGATATTTTTAGGCCTGGAGTCCGAAGCAGTGATTTTGTTTCTATGTCAGCTCTGACAACTTTGGGGCATAAACATGACTCTGCTTTAAAAACATACATATATACACACACACCAGGAAAGGACTCCAGGAAATATTTCATTTAGTTCTTAATATATTTAAATTATAAAGCATAAATAGTTAAATTAAAACATAATTATATAAATTACTAGCCAGTGACAGCCATTAGCAGGAATGCAGACATCACATTTAATTTTTAGTCTCAATCTTACTCTGCCTATTCTATTATGTGAAATGGAGGAATGCCAGAATATGAATTTCATTATTTCAAGGCCAAGGTTAGTAAGATGAAGGAAGTGAGGGGTCCTTAGTCAGCTGATATAGTTTGTATATTTGTTGCTGCCCACATTTCATGTTCAGAAGGTATAAATAGGCTTCAAATTGGATCCAGCTAGGCATCAGTTCTTCAGCTCATCTCCAAAGATAGGCATGAGCCACTATGCAGTGTTATGCAGGTAGGATTAAATGAGATGTATATGAGAGGCATGTTAGAAATGTTTTTGGAAACATGGCTGCCTGAATGCAGCCTCTTTCCTCTCCTCAACAGCTCCAAGGTACTTTGCTATCTGGAATCAAGCAGCTGCTGTGATTTATTGGTTATTTAACCAATAAAATATTTATTGGTTAAATAACCAATAAAGTTAAAAGGGGGAAATAAAATCAAGTATACAGGTTATTCTGCTACATGTACATGAAAAATTTAAAGACAGAAACTGTCATATTTCCCTAAAAACAGAGCAAAAAGACTTCTATATTGCTCATAAGTAACCTGCACAAAATAATTAATAATTAAATTCTTATTTAAAAAGAAGACTGATAGATAACCACTAGGCAAATGCAAACAAACAGAAAGTGAGAGCATCAATATTAAAATCAGTCAAAATGGAAGTTAGGGTTAAAGGCACTAAACAGGCTAGAGAAAAGCATTGTATGATGGAGGCAGTTTCCGTAGGAAAGAAGAAAGAGAATAGAGACAATATTTTAATAGATAAGAAATAAAAATTTTCCAAAATTGATGAAAGACATCAAGCTACTGATTCAAGAACTGCTACAAACCCCAATCAGAATAAACAGTAAAAACAGGTACTTCATAGTGAAACTGCTTAAAAGCAAAAATGAGAGGAAAGCATTAAGACAGCCAGAAGAAATAGACTATTATAATATAGCAGAGCAATGACAAAAGTCAGAGGATATTGGAATGATACCTTTCACAAAAGAGAATAAAACAAAAAATGGGAGGGGAGGGTGAATAAAAGTTCTGCAGTTCTAAATTGCTAGGTAAATGGGAAAAGTAATCATTTTTATTATACCATAATAAGTCATTACACTGGATATAAAGGGAAAAAGCAAGTATATGCGGCTTACCAGAATCATGCATTAAAAATAAGATTAAAAACCAAAGGTAGAGAAAAGACCTACAATACAAACACTTTAAGAAAAATTAAGGCATCACCACAAGGCAATGTAAGACTGTAAGGAAAACAGTATTATTTGAGATAAAGAGACATTGTATAAGGATAAAATATTAATCTACTAAGAATACCTTACAACTTTAAATCTATATGAATCCAATGATATAATGAGAACAGGCAACTGCCTTTTCTGATTGAGAACTTGGCTGGAAACCCCTACTAACTAGAAATTGCTGTTGGCACCAGGATCAAGGACAGGTATGGCAGTCTTATCACTGGTAGTCCCTGATCGTCTCTGCCCTTTTAATATGAGTGACCTTTGATGTCTGGGAAGTAGCTAAAGATTATTGTTGTTTTTATTTTATTTTGTTTTTAGACTATTTCTCACTAGACAGATGTCCTGCATGCTGACTCACACTAGGTAGCAAGATTTTAAATTGTATCCAGACTATCCGATTTCTGGCAAAGGATATGGCCCATGGTTATAGAGCTTACATGAAAATATCTTCCTTGCCTTCAAGCAACATTTACTTTGGGGAAGACCAACTTTTATAAGTGGCTAAAATACAAGGCATGGTATGATAAGTGTGGTAAGAATGGTAGAAACAAAAAAATGTATAAAAGGCATAAGATGTTATATATTCTAAAGAAAGTTGGAAATAAACGCAAAACTCAAGTATCAAAAAAAACAAATTCAAAGTTGCTAACTCAAATGAAACATGAGAGTAAGTCAGAATTTTACTTTCCATCTAGCGCCAGAATCGCCACAAAGATAAAACGCAACAATAAGAATATCAGATCTCCATGGGTCCTACTAGTCAGGCATCCCATCCTCTCAATATTTGCATTTAAGCATAGTTTAGATCTACTTTTAAAATTATGATTTAACATAAAAAGATGTAGAGGATCAAAGTGTAAAAACACGAAGGCATCTATGAAACCCTTGCCTCACACAGCTTTCCGTGGGAACTGGCTTGCTTGGCCGAGGAGTCTGATTTCTACATTCTCTGCTGAGCCTTCAGTACGTGTGCATCTCTTTGGAGGGAATACAAACAGAGAGCTCTCACTGTCTCCAAAGGGCTGCCATGCTGAGTCAACTCAATAGGACAAAAAGAACAAAGTGAGACAAGCTGCAGCCTTCCAAATAGCATCCTGCAAGCCCTTCCACCTGAAAGTTGCAGGGCAGAATCCTTAAAAAAAAAAAAAAAAGGGGAGGGGGAGTTCAGAGAATTGTCTGTTTAATTTTCATCATCCCTAATGTAAACTGGGCTAAAGTGGTCATAGGCCAGGCCCAGCAGACTCCAGCATTCCTTTTTTTCATGCACTTGAACATAAGCTGAACCACAGCTCTGGGTTTAAGACCTAGCCTTATATTCCTTGCATAAATGACAGGCCAATTGAGACTCATTTATAGTGAACAGCATGTCCAAAATAGGACCAAGAGGCAAAACTAAGTTCTTTTAATGTTACTCTTTAATTCTGCATATTGCCCTTGTCCGCTTACCCAGGGAAAATAGAGATTTGGAGTAAGAATCAGAAAAGATTCTTGATGTTGTTTACTGTATATCTGTGTGTCTATAGAGAGAGGAAGAGATTAATTAGCTTAGTTACACAAGCAAGGTATGTTTTTAAACTATGGATTCTTGTCTCTCTCTTTCTCTCTCTCTCTGTGTGTGTGTGTGTGTATGTGTATGCACACACATACACACATGGAGAGGAAGATGTGTCGCAATGAACACAACAAAATTTCTGACCTCTGGGAACTTAATTTCTAGTTGAAAACAGACAGTAAGCAGATAAATTGATAATATATAATATGTTGGGAGTGATCCATGCTATAAAGAAACAAAAAAACAGAGTAATAGAGATTGAGAGTGACAGACAGTGAGGTAGTTACTATTTTTACATAAAGAGATTGTCAGAGAAGTCCCCATTGATAAAGTGAGATTTGAACAGAACTACAAAGAAAACGAAGGAACCAACCATTAGGATATCTGTAGACACAGCAAAGGACCAGAAGTCCAGCAGAGGGCATAGTAAGTGAAAATGAGGTGAAGTATGTCTAGCGTGTGTAAGGAACAATGAAAAAGCCACCAGGGCTAGCCAGAGTGAAATGATAAAGGGAGACATAAGAGGGAAAGAGAGAATGTCTCAGAGTGATACAGAGGAATAATCACAAGGTGCCTTAGAGTCCATGGTAAAAACATCAGCTCTTATTCTGTGTGAGTCCATTGGTGGATTTTGAATGAGAAGTGACATGATATGATGTACATTTTAAAATGATCACCCTGGTTGCCCAATAGAAAACAGACAAAATTGGAACAAGAGCTAAAGCTGGGAGATCAAACTGTAGGAGGTTATTGTAATAATCCAGGCAAGTGGTGATGGTAGCTTAAACCAGGGTGATAACATGTTGTGACCACTTCAGACAAACGGGATGTTCTTCCACCCAAAGTTTCATTTAGATATTGAGACTGATATTGACACACACTCATACAAAGAGGGCATAAAAATATTTATTACTCACATATTAAGGCTTGAGGGAAAACAAGGCAAGCCTCCCCAGTTGGTCCAAAGAGGGCCAAATCTGCCCTTGAGAGAGAGCAGAGAAAGTAGACTGACATGGAGTTTTGATGGTAGTTAGAAAACGGGGATGGATTGAGAGTTCCCACGCATGCTTTGAACTTCCTACTACTGCCAAAGGAGGGAGTATCTAGGACTTTCTCATCAGCTTCTCTGATGTAGAGTAGAAGGTGAACAGGGAGGGGTGAGGCTTTCAAATATCAACAAATGAAGCCAGACTATTATACAATGGCAGAGATAACAAGAGGTATCAGATTCTGGAACTATTTTTTTAAGAAAGAGGTATAATATTTATAACTGGAATGGGATTTGGGGGGTTAGAGAGGTAGAAATTAAGGATAATTCCCCCTTTCACTATAGCTTAGCAAATAAAAAAATGTAAAATAATAAAAATATAAAAAATTAATCAAAAAGCTGCTTTATTTGTTCTTGGATTTCCCCCACTTTTAGATTGAAGATTTTATTGAAATATAAGAACCAAATCCTTTACTTCTCTTTAGTCCTCTCTAACTTCTCCAACAATTTTCCCTTGGAACAAAAACAGTGCTCTGCAAATAGGAATGTACAAAAGGGGTTTGCTGATTGAAAAGATGTGTAACAATTTAGTCATGTGTCACTTAACAGGGATACTTTTCTAAGAAATCAGTCATTAGGCAATTTCATTGTTGTACAAATATCAGAGTGTACTTAGAGAAGCCTATGTGATATAGCCTACTATACACCTAGGCTAGATGGTATAGCCTGTTGCTGCTATGCTCCAAATTTGTACAGCAAGTGATATGGTTTGGATTTGCATTCCCAACCAAATCTCATATCAAATTGTAATCTCCAATGTTGGAGGTGAGGCTTCAGTGGAGGTGACTGGATTATGGAGGAAGTTTCTCATGGTTTAACACCATCCTCCTTGGTGCTGTTGTTGCAATAGTGAGTTCCTGTGAGATCTGATTGTTTAAAAGTGTTTAGGTCCTCACCCTTTCTCTCTTGCTCCTACTCCAGCCATGTAAGATATGCCTGCTTCCCCTTTATCTTCTACCATGATTGCACGGTTTCTGAGGCCTCCCCAGAAGTCAAGCAGACGCCAGCACCATGCTTCCTGTACAGCCTGCAGAACCACGAGCCAATTACACCTCTTTTCTTTATAAATTACCCAGCCTCAGGTATTTCTTTATAGCAATGTGAGAACTGACTATTATAGAAAATTGGTAGCAAGGAGTGGGTCATTTTTATAAAGGTATCTAAAAATGTTTAAGTGACTCTGAAATTGGGTAATGGACGGAGATTGGAAGAGTTTAGAAGGTTCAGAAGAAGACAGACAGATGATAAATTTTGGAACTTACTAGAGACTTGTTCAATGGTTGTGACCAAAATGGTAATAGTGATATGGACAGTGAAGACCAGGCTGAAGAGGTCTCAGATGGAAATGAGGAAACTATTGGAAACTGGAGTAAAGATCACTTTTGCTGTACCTTAGCAAACAGCCGGGCTGCGTTGTGCCCCTGCTCTAGGGACATGCAGACTTTGGACCTCAGAGTGATAATTTAGAGTATCTGGCAGAAGCAATTTCTAAGGAGCAAAGGGTTCAAGATGTAGCCTTGCTGCTTCTATAAACCTATAAACCTATGCTCATATGCATGAGCAAAGAAATGATCTGAAACTGGAAGTTATATTTAAAAGGGAAGCAGGATGTAAAAAGTTTAAAAAATTTGCAGCATGGCCATGTGGTAGACAATAAAAACGAATTTTCAGGAGGAAGAATTTGCTAAGACATAGCTTTCACCTCAGCACCCAGTTTTGTAAGGGGTTAGAAAACCAAGGAAATGCAAGGCCAGGCTCTGCATTCTAAGGGGAAATAGGAGAGTTGTTTCTAGGGCATAATTTGAGGATCTAGTTGTAGACAAGTATTAGCTCAGAACAACATGTGAGAGCACAATATGGGGTCACAGAGTGGCCTACCAAGTCAACAAAGCATAAAGGTGAGAATCATAGTATTCAGAAATGTAGGTGTTGGTTGGCAAAGTTTCCGACCATTTAGATCCTATCCTTGTTTCTAGACCTTGGAAACTTTTTTTAAAATGTCTTCATATCCCATTCTACCCCTGAGGCAGCACATAGCTATGGAAACCTTAACTTACTAAGAAGTGATAACTTCTTTAGATTATCCTAGGTTAATTCATCATTCAAAACATTTTTACTGTTTATTAAATGTGTTATATAATAATAATTGATTGTCAAGCATTGTCCTGGGTTTTGTAATTGTAGCATTGAAGAGAAGAATGAAAACAAGCAAAAGCGCCTATGCTCATGAAATTTACAGTCTGGTAGATCCCATCTCTCAGCAACCACATGCTTCCAGCCCTACCAGGAGGGCTTTGTGGTCCTAGCCTGAGAATGTCTCCACCTGGAGAAGCAGTGATTAAACACTTTCTGTGATCCTTGTCTTTTGATGTGTGTGTGGTAGGGGGCAAGGGATGGGGTAGGATAGCAGTGGGCAAGCATACTTGCTGTCCAAGTATCAATCAAGGAAATTCAAGGGTATCTTGATACTGTTAATGATTTTTTCTCACAAACACATTCCTATATGATGAGGAAAGAATAAGTTTCAAGAGGTACAAATGATGGTACCGCTCTAGAGCCCACTGCTGTATCATGTTATCATTGGTGTCACATTCCTTATTAGTTACAGTTCAGTTCAATAAACAGAAACCACTCTATTTTAAGCAGGAACTGACATGATATTGGAAATTAGGTACTTACAAAATAGTTGGAAGTTATTTTAAAAGTTTATTTCCTCTCTGAACCTCCAGGAACAATTCTAGAACAATAGGGAATAACTGTAACTATGCCAGAAAAACAGGACTACTGCTACTTCTAAAACAGCCACTGTTTAGCACACAGAAAACTGGATCATGCACACTAAAACATTACTTGAGAAAATCCATGACCACAACCATGCTAAAGCAGACATAGCCAAAAAGAGGGCAAAAAGGTGGCTTCTACCCTGTTTAGTCTTCCATATTTCCCACAAGGATCTAGTTAACAGAATTAATTTGCATACAGAACGCTAGCTGCAAGGGAGTCTAAGAAGGCAGAAAAGAGGTTAAATGAGCCAGTTCCTGATATCTAGCATACATTCTAACTTTCAAAGTGAACATTTTAACCTCCAAGGTGAATTGGTGAAAGTGCAGACTCTTGGTCCCTGACTACACTTAATGAATCTGATTCTTGGATATGAGAACCAGCATGTTAACAGTCACCTCCTCACCCTAGGTAATTCTCATGCTTGGGAACATTTTGAAAACATTGCTTAAGATGATCAAAGTGCTATCTGGGATACACTGTCATATACGTATCCAGAAAATATTTTAAAAATGTAATTTAAAAAAATTAAAACTGGGCCACACGTATCATTTAATTTTATAGACCTGATTCTACTCAGAATCAGAAAGTGAAATGCTTTTCACTTCAGGTAATTTTTCATTCTATAATGCCAAATAGGAGAACATTTCTCTCCTTAGTGTTTTGCTTTCTCTAGTTCTTCATGCAATTGGGACAAATTTTGGCAATTTGATGACTGCATTTTATTATAGGAGTTTTCTTAATGTTCTCTCTGTGGGTATTTCAAAGTAATGTCCAATTCAGACCTTGAAATTTATTCTTTTCTAATTTGCCAGTGGAAGACAGTGTAGTATCATTCTAAAGAGAAGAGAAATTCCTCTTTTAGGAAAGCAAAAATACATGTTCTTTGTCTTAGCAAAGACTTTCATTGAACAAATGATTGCATGGGGCTTCTACAATTTATTGACTTAATAATAAATACATTTAATTGCTCAATTTAAAAATAAGTGGAAATTTGTAACTTCAAAGAAAAATATCGAATCAACCTTGCATACTGCCTTAATCACAGTGCCTCAAAAGAATGTTGGCTGAATTAACGAAAACCACATTATGCTGATTTACTTTGCTAAGGTAATGTATCTGTAGCCATTTCCTGAAGTGACAGTTTTTCGTGGAAATACTTGTGGTTTCTGAGATTTCCTGAAATGTGAATTTCAGTCATGTAATTAAGAGGTTGTTTTAGTCATGGTAAATAATACTGGCTGCTGTAACAAACAACGTACAACCTTGTTAGTGGCTTACCACAACAAGGGTTAATTTCTCACTTGTGTTGTGATTCAATGGGCTGTTTGGTAATCAGCCTCTGACATAGTGATTAGAAATACAGTCCCCTTGTATCTAATGGCTCCCTCCACCATCTGCTAGAGCAGGGATCAGAAAATATTTTTTTGTAAAGGCTGGATAGTAAATATTTTAGGCCTGCCAGGCAATAGACAAAATCAAATATATTATCTAGGTACTTATGTAACAAGAGAGAAACCAAACTTTGGCAAGTATTATTTTGATGAAATTAAAAATATAATAACAATGAAATTCTCTAATACAAGTTTACTGATGAGAAAAATTGAATAGTTCTTTTGGGGCGATACACTTTGGCTTAATTGGGATTCAAAATTAGTTTCCTTATCATCAAAATGATTGCAAATGTTCATTGGATAATGCTGATCTGTAATACAATTTTATATATTTTATCTTTTGTATGTCTTTTTTTTTTGAGACAGAGTCTTGCTCTGTCGCCCAGGCTGGAGTGCGGTGACGCAATCTCGGCTCACTGCAAGCTCCGCCTCCCAGGTTCATGCCATTCTCCTGCCTCAGCCTCCTGAGTAGCTGGGACTACAGGCACCCGCCACCACGCCTAGCTAATTTTTTGTATTTTTAGTAGAAACGGGGTTTCACTGTGGTCTTGATCTCCTGACCTCGTGATCCGCCTGCCTCGGCCTCCCAAAGTGCTGGGATTACAGGCATATGTCTTTTTAAATAGATAAATTCTGCTCAATATTGATATCAATCTGTGAGCATACAAATTTAATTGACCATATTCATCTCTTAGAAAACATTTGCAGGAGGCTGGGCAAGGTGGATCACGCCTGTAATCCCAGCACTTTGGGAGGCTGAGGTGGGCGGATCACAAAGTCAGGAGATCAAGACCATCCTGGCTAACACGGTGAAACCCAGTCTCTACTAAAAAAATACAAAAAATTAGACGGGTGTGGTGGCATGCGCCTGTAGTCCCAGCTACTGAGGAGGCTGAGGAAGGAGAATGGCGTGAACCCGGGAGGTGGAGCTTGAAGTGATCTGAGATTGCGTCACCGCACTCCAGCCTGGGTGACAGAGTGAGATTCCATCTCAAAATAAATAAATAAATAAATAAATAAATAAATAAATAAAAATAAAAAAGAAAACATTTGCAGGATTCTATTAGATTGTTCTCTTGTCTTGTAACATGTCATTGCATTGCAGGCTAATCACTTTTAATTGAACATTAAGAGGAAGCTCCTCAATAGAACAGTTTTGAAATATGGAAGTAAGTATAGGTTTTTATAAATGGGAAATTCTTTTGCACTTGTGCTGAAGTACCAAAAACATTGCTGCAAATTTGTGTGGAAATGGAGATTTTTTTTTTTCTTCCTTTAAATTTACAGAACAGAAAGTGGGTAAAGCTGCTTGACATGACTTGTGAGTCAAGTTGTTATGAAAATAACTTCATAAAGTTTTACTTGTTAGTGCTATTTTACCTCAAATTTTTAGGTTGGATTTCTTAAACATGATCAATTCTGTGGAAAAAGCTGTTTTCCAAAGCTATTTAGTGTTTGCTAATCACAGCTGAGTGAAATTTTGCTTGTTCAGAAAAATTTCAATTTTGACCAGAAGCTCAAAAAAACACAAAAAAATTTTACCACTGCCAGGCCCTTGATCTCCTGTGGGGTAAAACAAGTCAAGATATCTAGCTTCTATTCCTGACCAAAATTCATGGAATTGATGATAAGTAAGTCCATGAGAGCAAATGAAGTTTACTGTTGATGACTCTGGTTCAATAACACGTGATAGAGTAAAATTTTTTCTGCAAAGTACCCGATGATGATAACAGGCTTTAAATACCTCATTTTTTCACTACCTTTATGAATTTGTCCAACCAAATCTTTTTCTGCTGTACACATATTTTTACCACCATCAGTTGAAACACATCTTAGCACATCCCACTTCAGGTTGTACTGAATTAAAGTTTTCTCAACTTCTTTGAAAATAAGCTCACCTATAGTTGTTCCACACAGATTATTCAGTAACTTCAAACTCAGCATTGAATAAACAATAACAATGAGCAGTACATATAACATCTACTCATGAAGAACTAAGACAAACCACTCAAAATCATTTGCCTTATTTTTTGTTGCCTATTGATATTGCTCTCATATCCTTAACTCTTTGAGCAACTTCCTTGCATCAAAAGGCTAACAGTTTTAGATTCATTTTCTCTGGGTACATTTCTTCTACTACTACAGTGAAATACTATTTGATTAACTCATCATCAGGTAACGGCTTTCTTTGCTTGGCTAACAAGCCACTTGGAAGCTTACTGAGGGTGCAGCCTCATTTTCATTTTTTACTTTTGTGAAGAAATTTTACCATGAGATATTTTGTTTTAAATTTTCTAATTTTTCTGGACATTGCTTTCCTATGAGTTAAGAATGTTGTGATGAGGGCTTAGTTTGATAATACCCATGTGTATTGTCTTACTTTCCTATTTTTGCTGTAACAAATGTAGGGACTTAACACAAATTTATTTTCTTATAATTCTGGAGGATAGCATACCCCAAAGGGTTATTACTGGGTTAAAACCAAAGCATTCTGGAGGATCTAAGGAATAATCTGTTTTGTTGTTTGTTTTGCTTTTCCCAGATTCCATAGTGTTTCTGAACTCCTTGACTTAAAGGCTTCAGTCAGCAATCACATCATTCCAATCTTTGCTTCCATTTTCCAGTTTTCTCTTCTGACTCTAACTCTCCTGCCTCCCTTTTATAAGGACCACTGTAATTACATTGAGACCACTAGAAAAATCTTATCTCAAGATCCTTTACTTAATCACATCTGAAAACTCCCTGTTGGGATATAAGGTAACATATTCACAGATTTCACAGGTCTTGATTTGGATATCTTTGGGAGGCCATTATTTTGTCTACCACAAGTATACTGTCATTTCATAAAAAACATAATGTTTTGCTACCTAATTTGATAACAAAATAATCCACATTTTACTCTACCTTAAAAGTGTGCCATTTAAAGTCCTATTCTCTCTGCCTTCCTTCGTCTTTTTTTTTTTTTTTTTTACCTGATGGACATGCACTGATAGAAAAAAATACTTATGTGTTAAATGCCATGGTACAATAATATACATGGCTCAAATGCTGTCAAATTATAATAACACCATTGCAGTTTGTAGTGTATTGAGTCAGCATGTTATAGCAATGAGATTGTCATGTATGCTGTCTATTGCACCAATTCAACTCTGCCATTGCAGTATAAAAGCAGACATAGACAATATAAATGAATGTGAACATGAATGTTTTTAACAAAACTTTATTTGTGACATTGAAATTTAAATTTTATATAGTTTTACATGTCATAAAATATTATTCCAATAATTTATTTAAAAATGCAAAACCATTTTATTTGTGGACTACACAAAGATAGTCAGTGAGCCAGATGTGTGCTGTAGTATTCTAACCTTTCTAGGACTCTCAGAGTCCTCCATTGCAGAAGGCTTTGCACACTATACCTAGAATTACGATGCACTTCTGCCCACATTCCCTTAATTGGAATCTAATCACTTGAGCATATCTAATTGCAAGAGAGGCTGGAAAATATAGTTTTTCTGTGTGTCCAAGAAAAGGGAACATGGATGTTGGTGAACACTAGCATTTCTACCATAATCTACTCCTCCTGGTAACCAAATTTTCAGTTTCTTCTTTTTTTTTCCACACATAGATTACACTCATTTTCAAAATCTTGCTCAAAGTCTTGGGCCTCAATATGTCCTCTACATCATCATATCACACATAGTTCCACATAGTCCTATGACTTGTAAACTTAGTATCTGTCCCTGATACCCACCATAACAAACAGTCCCATTTGGTAAGGATGAAAAAAAGAGACACAGCAGTTACTGTTTAAGGGTAATTCAAACACTGTGAAGGCTGTCAGTCCCGAGAGCAGAGGATGATCCTTGATTCTTCCTTGGATCTGCACTCTGTAAGGAACTCCTTTACACATTATTCTCTATGGCCCCCTGACTCTACCCTCTGCGAGGGACCTCCTTATCATGTCTTCCTTGGCATATCTGAAGTGATTGAAGACTTCCTTAGGGCTGCGGAGCTTTGCCAGTGCACTGCCGACCGAAAGGTTTTTAAAATGTTCTTTAGTTACAAGTTCCTTTAGACTACCCTCCTGGTTTTATCTGCCATGCAATTTCCACAAAGTTTCAGATTTGTTTGCTTGCAATCAATACCATGTGCCTGTAACCACACCCAAGTTGCTTTCCAGACATTGGTCTCAAATCAGCTTGATTTTATTGCTTAATTTCCCTATTTTTCATTTTCTTAATTTAAGGTAGCTAAAACACCTGAAATGATTTTAAGGTGGCTAAAACTGGTGATTCATGTGATATCTGATGCAGGTTTAGTCACTTTAACCCACAGAAGTTTTTTGGTTACCCAAAGTCTCTCCCAATCACATCACTTACTGTTTGGGATCCAGAAGCTGCAGTCATAGACGTTTCCAACCTGTTCATGGCCCACATTTTTAGACTTTTTCAGGTTTGTCTCGTTTCTGCTTGCAACATGGACAACTCTTTCCTGAGCTCATCTCTTTCTTCTAACACCCTGACAAATGCAGACAAGACTAGCTAGCATATACCACTACCACTGTTTTCCAACCTCTTCCCCTAGAGCTATAATTCAGTAGGCACATGACCTGCCTGCCAAATTATTGTTGGCAACACATTTTTTTGCAAATGTATTTTCCTAAGAATAACACTTTTTTGATTTTCAGCCTGCTGAACACCTTCCTACTTAGAAGCCAGAATCTCCAGTATCAGTTGGAAAATCTAGGTACAGGCTAAGTGCTGTAGCAAACAACACTAAAATCTCAGTAGCTTAACACAATTACATTTCACTTCTCCTTCATGCTTTAGTCCATTTTGATGTTCACTGAGAAGCTTGCTATGCAATGATTCAGAATCTAGTCTTTGAGAGGGGACTTTAAAAAGTAATTTGAGGTTCCAAATCTAAAGATTCTGGGAATATACTATAGAGAATAAAATAGGAATTTAGGTATTAGAAGACCATTAGAGCAACTTAGGAAACAGTAAATCAAATATTAGAACCAGATGAAGAGCAAGAATTACTAGAATCCCAGTCCCAGAGAACTGGGTTAAAGCTCTTAAAGTGTCTCCTGGGGTTCTCCCATGACTAGGATTGATCAAGAAAGCCCAGTCAGCAGGTAGGCATATATTGGCCTCTGCTGTAGGAGCTGGAGAAAGGCAGAAAAAGGACACCAGGCAGATGTTATACCCTTCCTCCTAAGGGCACCCAGCATGGCACATGAAATAACGAGGACCTAGGGAGAGCTCCTACTTTCACAGTGGGAGTTGTCACTATTTCTTTATATTGATCATCACTTTCATTGTAATTCTGGGAATTGGTTTAAAGCTCAGGAATAACTTTTCAACTTCTTTTGGTTTATTTTGGACCCCACAAAATTATTTATATCAGGGTTTGTTGTGTATTCCATTTTATGATTAACCTTCTTTGGATTTACTTATTTTCTAGTTAAAGCCACTAGTCTCAATGCCTAAACAAATATAACTAACTAAATAAAAGAATGTAATTTCTTAGACAATTTTATATGTTAGACATTATTAATAAAATACACTATGTGTTAGGACATATATACATTTTTTAGAAAATGAAGTTCACCAAGACTAAGTTAGTAAGTGACAGAGCAGGGGTGTAGAGATGTTTAAAAACACATTCCTTGTTTCTAAAAACTTTCAAATGTTTCAGAATGTTTTGGGAAATTTTGGATAACTAATATTGATATCCCTCCAATAATCCAAAGACACAGATATTTTTGGTGGCTCAGACTAAAAAATATGCCGTAAACTCTGGCATTCTCTTGAGTTGAAGTAAAGGCTTGGGATCCTATATTGAACCAGCCAGATGGAGCATGGACCACTTCAGGAGGCAGTGAGTAGGAGTGGCCCTAAGTAGGTGTATTAGTCTACTTTCTCACTGCTATGAAAAAGTACCTAAGACTGGGTAATTTATAAAGAAAAAAGCTTTAATTGGCTCATAGTTCCACATACTGTATAGGAAGCATGATGCTGGTATCTGCTGGGCTTCTAGGGAGACCTCAGGAAGCTTACAATAGTGGTGGAAGGCAAAGGGGGAGCAAGCACTTCACATGGCTGGAGCAGGAGGAAGAGAGTGAGGGGGTGCTACACACTTTCCAACAACCAGATCTCACGAGAACTCACTCGCTATCACGAGAACAGCACCCTGGTGGTGTTAAACCATTCATGAGAAACTGCTCCCATGATCTAATTGAAAGAAGGAAAGTGCCCTTATCCCTCTCCAGGGTGTGTGATGGGGGTGTGGCTTGCTTCTTTGGTGCCCCGCTGCTCAAACCTCTGGGGAGCATGCAGACGGTCAGGTTGTGAAGCTTCGACCCTACAGCAGTGTCTACGGGTGGATGTTTACAGCTGAAACTTCAGTGGGCATGTGTTACAATGTGCTCTTTCAGTTTAGCCATCCATAGGCAGCTTGTGTGTATCGGCTCAACTGGCCCCCCTGCCTTACCATAAGGACAGAGGGCTTTCTGTATCCTGGGTTCTTGCCTTGGTGCGCCTGAAAAATAGGATCACACATTGGCTTGGAGGATGGATGCAAGGTTTTTTATTGAGTGGTGGTAGCTGTCAGCAGATGCAGGAGCCAGAAAGGGGGTGGAGTGGGAAGGTGGTTTTCCCCTGGAGTTGGGCTGACCAGTGGCCAGTTTCTCCTCCAACTGCCCTGGCCAAAATCCATGTCGTTCCACCAGCTGGCCTGCCAGCATCTGCTGGTGTCTGCCAGTGTGTTCTTCTGCCGGTGTGCCCCTCTCAGCATCCTCCTGACGTCCAGCTGCTTGTGTGTTCTTCCACTGGTGTGCTCCAGCTGCTTGTGGACGTGATTGCTAGGGTCTCAGGGTTTTTATAGACACAGGGTGGGGACATGGTGGGCCAGGGTGGTCTTGGAAAATTTAACATTTGGGCACAAAAACAGAATTGCCTGTCCTCACCTAAGTCAGTGGGCACAGGTCCGCTGGTGGAGCCCTAGACAGGGACCTGCCCTTCTCTACACAGCACTTCCTTGTCCCCCTTCACAGTCACCTCCTACCAGGCCCTGCCTCCAACTATTACATTACAACTGAACATGAAGTTGAGTAGGGACATAGATACAAACCATATCAATAGGCAATATTATTTAGCACGTGTCATAAGGATAGCTATATCTATACTAACATAGATTGATATCTGTCTATATGCTTCTCTGTCGATCTCTCTACATATCCTTTTGCTCCAAATGAAGATGAATTCTGATGCTACTTTTAGAGATCTCACAAAGTCTAAATCTATTCCTCTCTTACAGTTTTGGTGGTTAGAAAAGAAATCAGGTTGCTTTTACAATTTTCCCCAAACTTTTCTGAACTGATTCCTCATATTTCTCTGCAGGGTTTGAGCTAAAGAAGCTTTCATGAGACAGCCCTCTGATACAGTTATAGTGAATTCAGAGATGCTAGGACAAGGTTGGATTTCCTAGATCCCTGATGAGCTAGATTTTTTGGCTGCCTCTAGGTTCAGAAGAGTTGTGTGCTTGAATAACGATCCATATAATGGGCTCAAGAGGAGAAATGTAGAATGTGTAGTATATATTTTTGCTATTAGGGATATGATTGACTCATTCTGGGGACCTGAATAAATGAATATATCTTTGGAAGAAAATTCAACAAGCTAATTGTTAGCAAACTTGTGGCTTTTAGTTAGCTGTTAGTGGCTTTTTGTAAAGGGATTAGGGTGAGGTCCGCCTACCAGCCTCTTTGGCACTGAGAATAAGTATTAATAATACTAGGTAACATTTAAAAGTACTTATGCTAAGCATTGTGCTAGGTACTCATGAATAATGTTATTAAAACTTCGCAAAAGCCCTATGAAGAAGGTAATATTGTTAATTCCATTTTATAGGTGAGCATACTTAGGCTTCCAGGCTTATAAAGGACATATGGGTTTGTCTCCCTGGGTTCCAAAGTGGCAATGCCACCTAGCCCTATGGATTGAAGAAAGTATATTCACTTGCTTACACAGGTCAAATAAAATCCTTGATGCTAGGTTTGGTTGGCTGTATCTTTTATGCCTGGTAAATTCTGAGAATCTGTTTCTGGACCCTTGAGGTCTTAATGTATGCAGTAAAAAGACATCTATTTGTAGGTCACTGGAAAGGCAAAGGTCTTTCTGTGGTCATGCATTCTCAGCTTTAATTAGTTCAGAGTGAACAGGCAGAGAGTTTGGAGGCTAAGGAAAGACAGAGGCAAGATTTACTAGGGTGGGCAGCTTGACTATATTTGGAGTAAAGGCTCTGAAAATGTGGTCTTTTTTACTTTGAATTTCCCAAAAGGCTTTTAGGATTTCAATCACGAATTTCCTCTATATTTAAATATAAGAAATGGAAAAATAAGTTTAGAATAACACATTCCTGAATATCAAGCAGGCTGTATATATTGCCATTGCAACTTCCCAAGGTATCTATAACTTAGAGTAGAGGATGACAAACTATGGCCCATGGGCCAAAAATGGCCTGCCATCTGGTTCTGCAAACAAGGTTTTATTGAGACACAGTCTTGTTCATTTATGTATGTATTATGAATGTCTGCTTTAGTCCTACAAACGCAGAGGTGAGTAATTGCAACGGAGAATGTGTGCCCAAAATATTTACTCTTTGGCCCCTAGGTGGGGCTTTGGCCGCAAAACCTACTTTTGGTCAAACTCCTCGGACCTAATGTGAGCTAGAACTTCCATTTTCCTCTTTAAGGTCTAAGCTAGAAGCCAGCTAAGAGGCTTTCCTGGCCTTCATGGCTTCCTTACTCAAACCCATCACTATGATTTTTGTCCTTTCATCAGAACAAGTGTTCAAAGAGTTTCTCTAAGGCTTGGAGCACAGCTGCTTAAGTAGTCTTACATTAATGACGAAGTGATGGTTATCAGACAGTAAGACTAATAGGATGGAGAGTAACTACAAAAAATGTGATAAAAATGCATAAAGTAATACATAAACAAAATATATCATGTTTGATAAAGTCAAAGTAGAAGTTTTAGCAGTTAAAGAAAAAACTGATCAAATTCTGGAAATGTTAACAGGTGTCACATACAGAATAATAAAAATGAACATTCAGAAAACATGTGTCAAATTTGTCAATGTAATAATTCTGCTTTATCGTTAATCATAACTTGGTGCACTATTTTACTAGTGTCCTGTCCTAGGTACAGTGAGAATGTAACCAAAGTGATACCAATTCCATTTATACTGGCTTTACTTTGCAGTTAAAATGATTCAAATTATTAAAATAAAATCAAGCTGTTTTATTCATAACAAGCCAAAGTTATCTTCCTTTGGAATATCTTTTAGAGATGATGAAATGATGTATGAAGACCTGTGCTGAGAAATGTATTTACTACAGACGAAAAATCCAAATTACTACAAAAATTCAATTCGAAGTAGAAAATACATGCTGTTGGATTCTTCATGGAATAGTAACAATACCACTGAATAGAATGTGATTTTTCAGAACGTTGAATACGCTCTTAGAACAATAATTTTGTAAACACACTTGGGAGAATATAATTTGAATACAAATGTACTCTTATTTAGCATTTTACAGTATTTATGAATTTCAAATATATCAGAAGAGATCACTTGGCAAATTGGGAGCAAAATATATTTTTCTTCTCTGTAAGACAGAGAAGTCCAGTAAAAGAGTCCCAATTTATAGCCTCAGATTCTAAACCAAGTATGTCTTTGGCTGAAGAGATTTCTCCTGGAACATGGTGTGTGGTTCTGGGCATGACACATACAGAGGCACATAAACAACTCCAGAACTTCTAGAAGGGAACAACTGATATAGTTTGGGAGAAATCCAGCACTGAAGAAGAGTGTGCCGGAAAGATATTTGAAAAGGAGTTTGTTGGTATGGCCCAGTGACTAAAATCAGGACCAACATTATGTAAATTAAGTTGAAATGTAAGGAAAACAGATTTTAGCTGAATCATGTTCAGAAGAATTCAAATACAGAATTCGAGAAAAGGAATGAATGGTTTCTGGAGGTGGTGACATTCTTCATTTCTGGAATGTCCATAAGCAGCTATTTGGAGAGACAGTACTCTGAATTTTGAAAAAATATAGGAGGTTATAAAAGAAATAATCAATGATAAATAGTAAAATTCATTATAATGAAAATAAGCTCTAAACATAACAATATAATTGAAAAAATTGCAGAAATGTGTTAAAGGATTTCTAACAATTATAAGGGATATCTAATTCTCACGTATAAAATATCAAAACACCAAATATATGAACATAAGACATAAATAGATAATTCACACATGGGGAATAAACAACTATAAATGTTTACCTTCACAGTTATTTAAAGAAATTCAAATTAAAACAAATATACCATTTTAAAAAAATAAAAGAAACAAAATGGAAGACAAAAACTAAATTGGTAATATTCAACGGTGGCAAAAGGGTGTTTTAAAATGAACTCCATACATTGCTGGTGGCATTGTACATTGGTAAAGCCTTTGCGCAAGCAAGAAAACAAGTTAAAACACATCATATAGACCATTCATAACTTGCTTCATTAAATCTATTCTTCATGATATTGTCTAAAGAAACAGCTCACATGATATAAATTACAGTGGCATTTATAGTAGTAAAAAAGTTAGAAGGAAATAAACTATACTTACAACAAATTGGTGAAATATGTACCAGCCATTGACCCCCGCGCACCCAGCCGGCGGGAGCACCCGGCGCCCCAGCTCCCGCAGGGCCGCGCCGAGGCAGGCGAGCCCCCGCGGAGCCCAGGCGCCGGCCCGGGCCCCCGCCACCGCCGGGCGCGGCATTTTTATGCAGGCGACGCTTAAGGAAGCCCGGCCGCGCCCGGTGCATTGTGGGAGCGGCCCGCGGCCCGTTTTCGGGAGGAGGCGGAGGGCGCAAAGCGAGCCGGGGGATCCATAAAGAACCCAGCCAACCCGCAGAGGGAGGGGAGGGGCTGAGCTGTGAGGAGAGCGGGGCCCAAGAACCATGTCTACGCGGGAGTCCTTTAACCCGGAAAGTTACGAATTGGACAAAAGCTTCCGGCTAGCCAGATTCACTGAACTGAAGGGCACAGGCTGCAAAGTGCCCCAAGATGTCCTGCAAAAATTGCTGGAATCTTTACAGGAGAACCACTTCCAAGAAGATGAGCAGTTTCTGGGAGCCATTATGCCAAGGCTTGGCATTGGAATGGATACTTGTGTCATTCCTTTGAGGCACGGTGGGCTTTCCTTGGTTCAAACCACGGATTACATTTACCCGATCGTAGACGACCCTTACATGATGGGCAGGATAGCATGTGCCAATGTCCTCAGTGACCTCTATGCAATGGGGGTCACAGAATGTGACAATATGCTGATGCTCCTTGGAGTCAGTAATAAAATGACCGACAGGGAAAGGGATAAAGTGATGCCTCTGATTATCCAAGGTTTTAAAGATGCAGCTGAGGAAGCAGGAACGTCTGTAACCAGCGGCCAAACAGTACTAAACCCCTGGATTGTCCTGGGAGGAGTCGCTACCACTGTCTGCCAGCCCAGTGAATTTATCATGCCAGACGATGCAGTGCCAGGACGTGCTGGTGTTGACAAAACCCCTGGGGACACAGGTGGCAGTGGCTGTGCACCAGTGACTGGATATTCCTGAGAAATGGAATAAGATTAAACTAGTGGTCACCCAAGAAGATGTAGAGCTGGCCTACCAGGAGGCGATGATGAACATGGCGAGGCTCAACAGGACAGCTGCAGGACTCATGCACAGGTTCAATGCCCACGCCACCACTGACATCACAGGCTTCGGGATTTTGGGCCATGTGCAGAATCTGGCCAAGCAGCAGAGGAACGAGGTGTCGTTTGTAATTCACAACCTCCCGGTACTGGCCAAGATGGCTGCGGTGAGCAAGGCCTGCGGAAACATGTTCGGCCTCATGCATGGGACCTGCCTGGAGACTTCAGGCGGCCTTCTGATCTGTTTACCACGTGAGCAAGCAGCTCGGTTCTGTGCAGAGATAAAGTCCCCCAAATATGGTGAAGGCCCTCAAGCATGGATTATTGGGATTGTAGAGAAGGGCAACCTCACAGCGAGAATCATAGACAAACTCCGGATCATCGAGGTTGCACCACAAGTGGCCACTCAAAACGTGAATCCCACACCCGGGGCCACCTCTTAATCTAGACAGAAATAGCTGTTTGGTTTTGCTTTTAAATAGATCTATTTCCCTTATCACTTCAATTAAAGACTATAAACAACAACAACAACAAAAAAAGAAATATGTACCAGCCATTAAACTTTTACTAACACCTGATAATTTCATGGGAACAATTGTTTCTCCAAAATTTCATGCAAAGGTGGAGATAAAATGATACATACCATGACTGCAATGATGTAAAATGTGTAGGCATGTGAACCAAGAGAAGATAAATAAAAACAGTAGCAAAGGTGGTGAAATTATGGTGGTGATTTTCTTCCCTTTACAATTTGTCTTTAAAGGAGTAGTACTGTATTTATTTAAATAAAGAATTAGGAATGAAAATTTTTTAGACAATTCTGTGTATACTTTTTAAAGTCTTGTTTTGGTAAAGCTTGTGGTATTTTTACACGCCTGTGAAAAGCTAACTGGCTTAGGAAAATATAGGTATATATATTTAGGGTAAATTTGTATATATAGATTTTATTAAATATATGTATTTACAAAGTAGAAACATAAAAACATAAAATATAAACATGTTTAATCAATTTGTAAACTCATTTTTTGAATGTTAGAAATAGCATTATTTTGAAATAACTGGAATATATGGCATAATATGATACATATTAGCAACACAGTTATGCATCCGTGTACCTGGCACCCCTCATCCACTTCTTAGGAAAACTACTATCCTAATTTGATGTCTATTATTCCCACGCAATTTAATATACTTGCATAAATACATGTCTACGCCCAATATAGGTTGTTTTTCACATTTTAAAATTTTATAAATTATCAAAATTATAACATTTAAAAAAATTTATTCCTTGTTATACATGTATATTCTGCATCATAATTTTGTGTCCAGAATTGGTGGGTTCTTGGTCTCGCTGACTTCAAGAATGAAGCCGCGGACCCTCGTGGTGAGTGTTACAGTTCTTTAAGATGGTGTGTCCAGAGTTTGTTCCGTCAGATGTGTCCAGAGTTTCTTCCTTCTGGTGGTGAGAGGTGACAGCGTGCTGGCAGCCCTTGCAGCCCTCGCTCTCTCTCGGCACCTCCTCAGCCTCGACACCCACTCTGGCCATGCTTGAGGAGCCCTTCAGCCTGCCACTGCACTGTGGGAGCCCCTCTCTGGGCTAGCCAAGGCCGGAGCCGGCTCCCTCTGCTTGTAGGGAGGTGTGGAGGGAGAGGCATGGGCAAGAACCAGGGCTGCATGTGGTGCTTGCGGGCCAGTCCGAGTTCTGGGTGGGGCTGGGCTCCGTGGGCCCCACACTCGGAGCAGCTGGCTGGCACCGACCCAGGTAGTGAGGGGCTTAGCACCCAGGCCAGTAGCTGTGGAGGGTGCACCAGGTTCTCCAGCAGTGCCGGGCCGGCGCTGTGCTCAAATTCTCGCTGGGCCTTAGCTGCCTGCCCATAGGGCAGGGCTTGGGACCTGTAGCCCGCCATGGCTGAGCCTCCCACCACCATGGTCACCTGCGTGGCCCGAGCTTCCCCGATGAGCACTGCCCCTTGCTCTGCAGCACCCAGTCCCATCGACCACCCAAGGGCTGAGGAGTGCGGGCATGTGGCGCGGGACTGGCGGTCAGCTCCACCTGTGGCCCCGGTGCGGGATCCACTAGGTGAAGCCAGCTGGGTTCCTGAGTCTAGTGGGGACTTGGAGAACCTTTATGTCTAGCTAAGGGATTGTAAATACACCAATCAGCACTCTGTGTCTAGCTCAAGGTTTGTAAAAGCACCAATCAGTGCTCTGTGTCTAGCTATTCTAGTGGGAACTTGGAGAACTTTTATGTCTAGCTAGAGGATTGTAAATGCACCAATCAGCACTCTGTGTCTAGCTAAAGGTTTGTAAATGCACCAATCAGTGCTCTGTGTCTAGCTATTCTAGTGGGGACTTGGAGAACTTTTATGTCTAGCTAAAGGTTTGTAAATGCACCAATCAGCACCCTGTGTCTAGCTCAAGGTTTGTAAATGCACCAATCAGTGCTCTATGTCTAGCTAATCTAGTGGGGACTTGGAGAACTTTGGTGTCTAGCTAAAGGATTGTAAATGCACCCATCAGCACTCTGTATCTAGCTCAAGGTTTGTAAACGCACCAGTCAGTGCTGTGTCTAGCTAACCTAGTGGGGACTTGGAGAACTTTTGTGTCTAGCTAAAGGACTGTAAATGCACCAACAGCACCCTGTGTCTAGCTCAGGGATTGTAAATGCACCAATCAGCACCCTGTCAAAACGGACCAATCAGCCCTCTGTAAAATGGACCAATCAGTTCTCTGTAAAATGGGCCAATCATCTCTCTGTAAAATGGATCAATGAGCAGGGTGTGGGTGGGACCAGATAAGGGAATAAAAGAAGGCTGCCCCAG
Source organism: Symphalangus syndactylus (assembly GCF_028878055.3). NCBI lineage: Eukaryota > Metazoa > Chordata > Mammalia > Primates > Hylobatidae > Symphalangus > Symphalangus syndactylus. The sequence goes on from NC_072439.2 coordinate 45,592,452, forward strand.
CCAGCAGTGGCAACCCACTTGGGTCCCCTTCCACACTGTGGAAGCTTTTTCTTTCGCTCTTTGCAATAAATCTTGCTGCTATTCACTCTTTGGTTCCACGCTGCCTTTATAAACCGTAACACTCACTGTGAAGGTCTGCAGCTTCACTCCTGAAGCCAGCGAGACCACAAACCCACTGGGAGGAATGAACAACTCCAGATGGAAGGAACGAACAACTCCAGATGCGCCGCCTTAAGAGCTGTAACACTCACAGCGAAGGTCTGCAGCTTCACTCTGGAAGCCAGCGAGACCATGAACCCACCAGAAGGAAGAAACTCTGAACACATCTTAACATCAGAAGGAACAAACTCCGGACACGCCGCCTTTAAGAACTGTAAAACTCACCGTGGTCCGAGGCTTCATTCTTGAAGTCAGTGAGACCAAGAACCCACCAATTCCAGACACAGTGGGTTCATGGTATCACTGACTTCAGGAGTGAAGCTGCAGACCTTCACGGCAAGTGTTACAGCTCTTAAAGGCGGTGCGTCTGGAGTTGTTCGTTCCTTCCTGTGTGTTTGTGGTCTTGCCAGCCTCAGGAGTGAAGCTGCAGACCTTCACGGTGACAGTTACAGTTCACTAAGGTGGTGCATCTGGAGTTGTTCCTTCCTCCCGGTGGGATCATGGTCTCACTGGCTTCAGGAGTGAAGCTGCAGACCTTTGTGGTGAGTGTTACAGCTCTTAAAACACAGCACGGACCGAAAGAGTGAGCAGCAGCAAGATGTATCCAGAAGAGAGAAAGATCAAAGCTACCACAGCGTGGAAGGGGATCCGAGCAGGTTGCCGCTACTTGCTCTGGTGGCCTGCTTTTATTCCCTTATCTGGCCCCACCTGCATCCTGCTGATTGGTCCATTTTACAGAGAGCTGATTGGTCCATTTTGACAGAGTGCTGATTGGTGTGTTTACAAACCTTTAGCTAGACAGAGTGGTGATTGGTGCATTTACAATCCTTTAGCTAGACAGAAAAGTTCCCCAAGTCCCCACCCGTCCAAGAAGCCCAGCCAGCTTCACCTCTCACTGACACTCTCTGCCAGACTTTGTGGCTCCTAGCTCTGGCACTCCAGCAGCCCAGAGGGAGGTCGCCCCAGACAACCAAGAGGAAAAGAGGGGAAGCGAGAAAGAGACAGAGACCCACCATCGTGGCCAACGTCTCTGCGAAGAGGGAACGGCGGTCCAGGCACTGGACCCAGCCTCTGATCAAGCCCAGCAGGCACAGGCCGGCCACGCCTAGTGTGGGGCCCACAGAGCCACGCCCACCCTGAACCTGGGCCAGCCTGCGAGCGCGGCTTGCAGTCCCGGCTCCCACCTGTGCCTCTCCCTCCACACCTCCCTGCTAGCAGAGGGAGTCGGCTCCAGCCTCGGCCAGCCCCAGAGAGGGGCCCACACAGCGCAGCGGTGGGCTTAAGGGCTCCTCGAGCATGGCCAGAGTGGACGCTGAGGCTGAGGAGGTGCAGAGAGCAAGCGAGGGCTGCTAGCACGTTGTTACCTCTCAATTTTTCTAGACATTGTTTGTGAGACTCATTCATGTTGGTATATGTAGTTTTATTTATTTTCATTCGAGTATTCCAAATAAACATACCACATTTGTTTATCAATGACTGTATTAACATTTGAGTGGTTTCCAGTATTTTGTTATTACAAATAAAGCTGTTATAAACATCTTCTTGTCCATGGGTATGAGAATTCTTCTATATCACTTCTGTTGAATAAAACATTTTACAATTATAGAAATGTTCATTGTGCTGCCCAATAGAGTAGTCACTAGTCAGAGTAGCTACTGAGCCCTTGAAATGTGGCTCATGCACATGGAGAACTGAATGTAATTTAATTTTAATACATTTTAATTTAATAGCTACAGATGGCCAGTGGCTACTGCATTGAACAGTGCAGTTCTAGATCATGTACTTAGGAGTATATACTGAGTCATGAGGGGTGCACATCTTCAACTTTCTGCACTGCAGAATTACCCTCCAAACTGGTTTGGAGGTGTGTGTATAGTGTACAGGCATAGTATTCCTGTTGTTTCATATGCTCACCGATATCTTGTGTTATATTACTTTTTAATTTTGTCATTTTTCCCTATTGTGTCATTGTGGTTTTAATATACATTTACTGATTACTAGTGAACCTAAGCAAATTTTACATGCTTGTTAGTCATTCTGGGATTTCCTTTCTTGTAGCACACCTAGGCATTGCTTCTGATCATTTTTCTGTTGGATGCATTGTACTTTTCTTCTTTTTAGGACATATATATATATATAGACACATGCATATATATATATAGACACACGCATATATATATGCATATATATATATGCTTTTTGAGTTTATTTAAAAATATTCTAAAGCCAAAAACAATGCTAATTTTTTTCATAAATTTATTTTATTTTTCACATTTTGGTCTTTCACCTATGTGGAATTTATTTTTATGAAATAAGGATCAATGTCTATGTTTTTGCTTTCCCATAATCAATTTTCACAGCCTCGCTCAGTGTAACTTCTATCTTCTATCAAGTATCTATATGTGTATAGGACGGTTTCTGAGGTTTTGATGAAAATATTCATGTTATCTAGCTTGTTTATTCCTGAAACAATGACTCTTAATTCCTATAGCTTTATACCTTCTTGATATATGGTAGAATAAGTATCCCCTGTCTCCAAATATAATCTTTTCTCAAAGTATTCCTGGCTATTCTTGGACATTTGTTTTTCTATAATAGTTTACAATCACCTTAAAATAACATTTTTAAAATTATAACTACTGGGGAGAATTGACATTTTTGTGACATTTAGTCTTTCTGCCCATTATTTCATTAAATTGAATATTCTTTCATGTTAAATCCTTTTGGTTCTCATTATTACCATCCTAGTCCAAACCATTATTCTCTTGTCTGAAATTCTGTGGTGTGAATGTGCCTCCTGAGTACATGTTCACCAACACCGCTCATTTCTCCCCCAGCCCCACCTCTGTTTATTCTCCACATAGTAACAAGACAGATCATTTTACCTGTGATATTATAGCACAGCTATGCTCAAAACTCGCTAATGCCTCCTATGTCACTAAGAATAAAAACACAAATCGCTAACCATGGCCTAGGAGAACCTGATTTGGTCACTCCTCTGACAGCATCTTCTACATGTTTCCACGTTCTCATTCCACTCAAGACACGTAGGTGTGCTTCCACCTCAGACCTGTGCACACTGTTCTCTCTGCTTGTAACTCCTTCCCTGCGGGTATGAAAATGGCTCCAGGTATGAAAATGGCTCATGCTCTCACCTCATCCAAGTATTTGCCCCAATACTATTTTGTTGTGGAGTGGACTTCCTGCCCAACCGACCTAAACGATCACCCCTCTCCACAACAGTATCCCAAGCCAGCTTAACTTTCCTTCTAGCGCTTATCACCACCTGACATGTTATCTATTTAGTTGTTAATTTTCTTTCTCCTCCATTAGGATATGTACTTTACGAGTCAGCAATAAATGAACGCTTATGCTTTGCACATACTTTGTTCATTATTTTTCTTTTCTTTCTCTATGGCTGTGGTTTTGTGAAAGAAAGAGAAAAAGCCTCAAAAATAAACTTAAACTCACTATCATTTCTGCTTTTACATAGAATTATACTCTTATTTCGGGCTGCTTTTCTAAAACACCTAACATTGGAGATAAATAAGAGGTCATGTTTTAAATGCAATATATTGGTGGTGGCAGTAACATAGTGTGCCATCCATCATTTGGAATAAATAAAAAGTTCAGACTCTGTCATGCAAACAATCTCTATGAACAATTATTTAATACCAATACAAAGAAAAAGATGTGGGGGAGTTGTCCCAGCCTGGCAAGTAGAGAGAATACAAGAAACTGCAACTCAGATTATCCTGTTCCAAACTTCTCCAATAGTTCTATTCCTTGCCTATTTATGTCACCACCAATCCGGAGCTACTGTAGCCCAAGGAATTCCTGACTTTCTACCTGCAGGTCTATTAAGTAAGGGCAATTATTCTGCAAAGAGGTGACAACTCCTTTATGGAAAATGTTGAATTCTAGGGTAGAAAACTGTGCAGTAATGAAATGTCAGTAAGGCCACAAGGAGCCAACTCCACTGCAATGGTGACTGCAGACAGGGAGTGTCCAGGTGCCACAGTGAACAAAGTGGGCACAGAGCACAAGCATCCACTTACTGTCTTCAGGGATGCTTTCGGCATGACTCTCCCAGAGATCAATTTACTGTTGAGCTACAACACTCTACATTTGAAAAAACGGAAAATAAAAAGTCTTTCTTTAAGAACAGTTGGTATTGTCAATCCTTAAGCTACCTATATCAACAGGACTGGGACCATGCAGGTATCTGTGGGATGTGCCGACCTTCGGATGAAGTCCTAACTAGTCAGCAATGTGGAGCTTTGATAGATGAGGTCATGCTTAGTGAACTGAAGCTCATCTTTTATTCAGTAGATGTAACCTCAGTTTTATTCAACTGAATAACTTCTGCTACTCCAACACTCAAGAGTATTGACTGCTGTTTTAGAGCTTTGATATGCCGTTCATTTTGTAAAGGCAATTTACAGGGTGTTTCAACTTTGGCTATAGATAACCAAGTTATGGGAGGGATGAAAGGGTTCCATGATATTGCAGTATAATTGAACAAATGCATGACTCTTTTTACCATTACACAAGGCAAACTAAAAAAGCAATATGGCAGTCTTTTAAAAAGGGAGATAAACTATATAGGTTACTAAACCAAAGAATCATAGCTAAATATTTTTTTTTTTTTTTGCAGAAAAGGGGAAATAAAATGGAGTAAAGACTATTTTCACCAAGGCCTGCCCTTAAAGGAGCTAAGCACCCTCAAAATAAATTCATGCTTCTTAGCTCTCCCTTTCCTTTAATATTGGCACAACTCAGCCATGGCATTCTGCCAATTATCATCAGAGTGAGAAACAGTGCATTAACCTTCTCTTTTTCAAGGAACAAAGTTCTTAAGAAACAATTGATTACTGCTTGCCCAGGGTATGCACATAAAACAGGAATTCTCCTGGGGAATCTACTATTTGTGGAGTAAACCTTGAAGAAAAAAAATTCAATCTGAACACATGTATTGCTTTAATAGTTGTTGAATTGTCACAGTCTTGTTTTTTCCTTCTTTTCTTCTTAACTATGGGTTTTCTTTCACTCAGTGGCCTATAGAAACCAAGGATCTGCAAGCCACCAATATGCCCAGAGCCCTACAAAGATTTTCAAAGGATTTGTAATATAAAATTCCAGCCTTGCTTCTCCGTCCAGAAGGACATATCTAAATGACAAATATGTATCTATATGGGTGTACACACACACACACACACACACTTTCCTGCACATATAATTTCTTACTCTCCTTATAAAAATGAGTAAAGTATACTTTTTCAGGAGGATTCAATATGAAATCACAAAGCTATATAAGGAAAAAATAACTTGAAAAAACTTCAAATTAACAGATATCTTCTTGAAAGCTAAATTGCTATTTACCATTGTAATACAGCTGATAAAAAATAAACCTTATGCTCTGTTGAATTAAATTAAATTAAATATAAAAAGGCTACAGAAAAATCATTTATGATAAATTCAGGGAATATAGCTACGTGATTTTACACATTCAGTAAATATTACCATGCCAAAGTATGAAGACATTTTTGAATTATCTTTCAACTCAGCTCGTGCTAGGTTGTTTCCATAGCAATAGTGAGTGAACAGTTAAAAGCCATTTTATCATTTCTGTAGCTTGCGGTGGTCACCTTGTGTTCATTTTAATTTTTTTTAAAAAATGCCTCTATGCATCGAAAATTAATTTGACAATACTTATATTTCCTTTTCACCCTAGTGTAAAACATAACAGGGCAATATTGGATTAGCTTCCTTTATTGAGTTTCAGGATGTTTACTTTTATCCCCTCTGAGATTCTGGTGCATCAAAAAATTTAACAAGTAATTAATATCATAATCTCTTTTAACATTGAGATTTAAAAAAATTTTATATCCAAACGTGAAGGACCAATTCTTGAAGACATTCTCAACCTCACATACTGCTCTCCTTATGTGTATCAGTTAGAATCCTGGCAGGAAACAGATGGCACACTCAAGCTGGCTAATTAAAGAGTATAACAAAGGGACCATTTATAAAGATATGCCTAGAAATAGAGAAAACAAGATTGAACAGTTACCTCCCAGGGACAGAATAGCCAGAGCTGTTAATATCCCTAAGCCAGAAGTTGCAAATAGTAGAAGTTATCAGAACCTGGGGCGGGCAGTGAGACAGAGAGGAGTACCTTTCAAGAGATACAGCCTTCAGTAAGGTGACACACCAAATCATGGCAGTGGCCAGGCAGGAAGGGAGCTAGCAGAATAAATATCCAAACTTGACCTCTTCCTAATATGCCAGCTGTGTTTCCTGCTGCAGTATAATTTGAAACCAGACAAGAATCAAGAGGAGGCCGGGTGCGGTGGCTCACGCCTGTAATCCCAGCACTTTGGGAGGCCGAGGCGGGCGGATCACGAGGTCAGGAGATGGAGACCATCCTGGCTAACACGATGAAACCCCGTCTCTACTAAAAAAATACAAAAAAAAATTAGCCGGGCACGGTGGCGGGCGCCTGTAGTCCCAGCTACCAGGGAGGCTGAGGCAGGAAAATGGCGTGAACCCGGGAGGCGGAGTTTGCAGTGAGCCGAGATAGCGCCACTGCACTCCAGCCTGGGTGACAGAGCGAGATTCTGTCTCAAAAAAAAAAAAAAGAATCAAGAGGAAAAGGAACCCACTATTAGGGTCCGTATAGGTCAGCCACCCCAGGATGCACAGCAGGGTAGAAAGGGTGAGACTGAGGATCTAGAGAGGAAGAACTAAGTTATCCATCACATCTCTTATTAGGCATATCATTTCCAATTTGGAAATTTGGAAATAGCAATTTTCTTTTTTTTTTTTTTTTTTTGAGACGGAGTCTCGCTCTGTCACCCAGGCTGGAGTGCAGTGGTGCGATCTCGGCTCACTGCAAGCTCTGCCTCCCGGGTTCACGCCATTCTCCTGCCTCAGCCTCTCCGAGTAGCTGGGACTACAGGCGCCCGCCACCACGTCCGGCTAATTTTTTTGTATTTTTAGTAGAGACGGGGTTTCACCGTGGTCTCGATCTCCTGACCTCGTGATCCGCCTGCCTCGGCCTCCCAAAGTGCTGGGATTACAAGCGTGAGCCACCGCGCCCGGCCGGAAATAGCAACTTTCAATTTAGAAATAGCATAGCAGGAGTTTACCATCAGCAGAACTAGAATGTAATTTTTATAGTGAATCATCTGTGGAAAAGAGGAACATATTAAACAAGATACTCAGACTCACATGTGTTATAAGGTAAGAGAAATATTTATTTAATTTTGCACAAGAACGAGCTTATACTGAACAAATTCAACCAAATAATATTAAGTGCAGTAAAACAAGGAAATAGGGATGACTTTTCTTGTTAGAAAATATTAAGTAACCATGCCTGTGCATTATTTTTATCATCACAATAACTTGTTTCAGATTTCTTTTCAGAGTGTGCACTGTACATAACATGTTATAGTTTCTTTGCTTTACTTCTGAAAATATAATTCATTCACTGCCTGACATTTTATTTCTTGCAGTGAGGAACCTAACTGATTCGTGAAGATTCTGATCTAGAGGAAAATTTTCTGCACCAGTGAAGCTAGAGGCTTTCACAGATCCAATGGGCTCAGGCTTTCTATCCAGGGTTCAGGATGTCACGGTGTATACTGTAGCCCATTCTTCTACACGCTGATGTGAGACACAGTAGAGGCAGACTTGAGGTCTAATTTTGCCCCAATAATTTTCCTTTTGTGATTTTGTCAAGCTCCACAAATTTCCTAATTGAAAGTTCACTCAGCTATTAACAAAGCTGCATTTAGCTGCCCACAAATCACCCAATTTAAGTTTTAACTTTTTTTTTGGTCTTTTTAATGAAAGAACATTCTTTTAACAGAAATCTCCCATGAGACAGTTAACTTCACAGTTCCTGAAGGCACTGTGGATCCACTGAGCAACAGATGTGGCCATTCTAGATTAAAAAAAAGTAGAAAGAAAAACAGAGTATGAATTTTTAAGCCATTAGTAAATGATCACATTTATTGATTGGTACTTACAAATAAAACTGTATAATTTATTTCTGCATTCCTAAAAATTCAATGGCCCAATCACTTTTTATGACTCTACTATTGCAGACTCAATTATTATGCCCATTGTATTTGTGGGAAGTCATAAACTGGCTTTATTTACTCATTGGCATCCTCTGTATCACATTTGTTCTTTTATTTATTTGCAAAATATGTACTGAGTCTACGTAAGCACTACGTATATTAATAAATAAAGCAAACATAGTCACTACCCTCACAGAGCAGGGTTTGCAGTTTATCTGGGGAGAAAACTAGTAAGTACCATGCAAACATACAATCAAAAATTGTGAAAAGTGCTAGAAAGGTACTATGAACTAAATATTTGCATCCTCTTAAAATCCACATGTTGAAATCCTAATCCCCAGTGTGATGGTATTAGGAGGTAAAGCCTTTGAGAGGTAATTAGTGAATGAGGGTAGAGCACTCGTGAATGGGATCAGTGCCTTTATAAAAAGATGAGAACACATGCGTCCTCTCTCTCTATCTACCATGTGATACAATGAGAAATGGCCATCTGCAAACAGGAAGTGTGTCCTTGCCAGATACCAGATCTGCCAGGGTCTGGATCTTGGAATGTGAGAAATGAATTTCTCAGCCTCCAGAACTGTGAGGAATGAATTGCCGTTGTTTAAGCCACCCAGTCTATGGTATTCTGTTACAGCAGCCTGAGCTGACTAAGACAAAAGGAAATAAACTAGGTGGTGGTGTGAGATTAGTAAAAGACTAGCTACTTAGTCAGTGTCCAGGGTAGACTATTCTGTGAGGTGATATTTAAACCGAGACCTGGAGACTGCATGAAAAGGTGGCCAAACGCGCGGGGAACAGCATAAGGAGAGGCTTTGAAATGAGAAGAGTTTTGTGTAGTTAAGAAACTGAAAAAAAGCTTCGGGTAAGAATTTTCAGTTAGGGAAGAAAACTGTGGTGATGAAATAGGATAAATAGGCAGGAAAGGGCCAGATATGCATAATTAGTTTTTGATATAAGGTATCAAAACAATATAGTGTTGTACAAGAAGAAAAACCTTCTATCCTATTCTTTTGATTCCCTGCACTCTTACTTTTCTCAACCAGCTAACTGATACCATAATGTTAATATCGTTTTTAAAACCGTGATGGTGATAATATCCCTCCACTCCTTAAGTGTGTACTCTGTGTCAGACACTTTGCCAGGCATTTAAAATACATTATCTAATTTCAACCTCACAGCATTCCCAGTGGGATTCCTATTAATAGTCACACGTTTTAGATTCAGAAACTGAAGATCAGAAAGCTTAAATATCATGTCCAAAATCACACAGCTAGTAAATGGTAGAGCTAGGATTAAAACTCAGGCTAGCCTGACTCTAAAATACATCCTCCATTATATAGTTTCTCTCAGAAAATTGGCTTTTGATGATTGAAATGCATTATACTTTAATATGATAAAAATAAAAAGTGTCTTTGTTTCTATAAGAGGAAACCTGAAAAGATTTTGATACTCTAGCCTTTGCTAAAGCACACCAATGAGGAAAAAGCCAGTATATATCCAAGAAGAATATCATCAGTTTAACTTATTTGCATCTTTTCTAACTTATTAAGCTGAGTTCATATTCTGGCAGTGACAGACTCAACCATTTCTTAGACCTCTAGTGGCATTTTAAAGTTTTTGTCATCATATCTCCAGCCCCTAACATATTCCTAGAGACAGAACTGTTCAATTGAGACTTGTAGAACTCAGCTGTGCCCCAGAATCTCCAAGATGCCCCAGGCTGGAACCACCTTTGCCTCTCCTGTCTGACAAAGGCCACTTCGAGGTGCCGGCTCAGAGGCACAGGTTTTCTGACCATAACCAGGTCACACGATCTTTCTTAATTCATTGGCCCAATAAAGTGATGGGTGTACAAGTTCCTGGGAATATCAGCTCCTCAAATTATATGGCTTTGGAGCAGAAATATAATTAGGGAATTTCTGAAACTTTCCATCACTGAGTATGTGCAATTAGCATTAAAACCCTATGGGGAAGAAACCATTAGTATTGCACCCATAAGTATGTCTTAGGAAGGGATTCTTTGTTTTCTAAAATCTTCCAGGAGTATGTTGCTTATTCCATATGGATATGTTCTGCTATAACAGGATTCTACAAACCATATCAATGGCAGCTCCTTAATTAGGGAAGCATGGACAACTAATAAAATATCCTACTTGGGTCCCAGTTTTACTGATAGCATAGTTTCTTATATAAGACTAACCCTCCTATAGATAACAACTATAAAGTTTGAACAAAATACAAAAATAACAATTGAAAGCAATGGAGAGTGTCAGGCAGACACCACAGCAGTTTCAATCTTTGAAAGAGGGAAAATGTACTGTGTGAGTGTTGTTTTCACTTGGTATTTCCCCTTAGGGCACTCCCCAATCTGTGCAGCTTGAGATAACTATAAGGAAAGCAGAAAGCCACAATCTCACTGAGGTGTCAGAGGACAGCTTGGGGGTTGTCAGAGTGGCTGGAAATTGAGGGGGAAATATCTATAAAAGAAGAAGTGAATCAGTAAACAAACTCCTTTCAAATCCTTGGCTGATCTTTGAGTTGCAAAAGAAATTCTGAAGAGAAAATCAAGACAGCCACAGTTTGAAGGTTGAAAGATATGAGAAGAGCTTTCAGATGCTGCTCACTGAAGCAGTGCGTCAAATCTGTGTCCTTCTAAGATATAAAGGATTGATAAACAGTTTAAGTTTTCCTTAGACTTCTATCTCTCACCACCTACAAAAGATCAGCTAAAAATGGATTAAAGATTTACATGTAGTATTAATACCTGCAACTATAAAACTACTAGAAGAAAACAGAAGACAAATGCTTCAGGACACAGGTCTAGGCAAATATTTTATAGGTGAGAACACAAAAGCACAGATAACAAAAACAAAAATAGATAAATGAGACTATATCAAACTAAAAAGCTTCTGCACAGCAAAGAAAAAATCAACAGAATGAAGAGACAACTTGCAGAATGGAAGAAAATATTTGCAAACTATTCATCTGACAAGAGACTCATATCCAGAATGTACAAGGAACTCAAATAACAGCAAAACACTGCAAGTAATCCAATTAAAAATGGGCAAAGGATTTGAATAGATATTGCTGAAAAGAAGTCATACAAATGACCCACACATATATTAAAAATGCTCAACATCACTAATCATCAGGGAAATGCAGGTCAAAACCAAAATGAGCTATCATCTCACTCCAGTTAGAACAGCTTTTATTAAAAAGGAACAAATTACAAATGCTGGTGAGGATGCAGAGAAACAGGAACACTTGTGCACTGTTGGTGGGACTGTAAATTAGTATAGCCATTATAAAAAACAGTATGAAAGTTTCTCAAAAAACTAAAATAGATCTAACATATGATCCAGCAAACTCACTACTGGGTTTTTACTGAAAGGAAAAAAATATCAGTCTATTGAAGATATATCTGAACCCCCGTGCAGTATTTTTCACAATCACCAAGATATGTAATCAACCTAAATGTCTACCAACAGATAAATGAACAAAGAAAATGTGGCATATATCTACAATGGAATACCATCCAGACATAAGAAGAATGAAATGTTGTTATTGTCAACAACATGAATGAGCCTTGGAGGACATTATGTGAAATAAGCCAGGTGCAGAAAGATACATACTACATGTTCTTTCTCATATGTTGGAGCTAAAAAATTCATCTTATAGAAGAAGAATTATGGTTATCAGAAGCTAGGAGGAGTATAGGGGAGAGGAGGATAGGAAGATGTTGGTTAAAGTATACAAAATTACACAGCTGGATAGGAGGAATAATAAGTTCTAGTGTTCTATAAACACTGTAGGATAAATATAATGAATAATAATTTATTGTATATGTTCAGAAATCTAGAAGAAAGGATTTTGAATGTTCCCACCACAAAGTAATAAATGCTTGAGGTAAAAAATACCCTAATTACCCTGATGATTACACACTGTACATATGTATCAACACTCTGGACCTCCATAAATATGTGCAACCACTATGTGTCAACCAAACATAAAAGGAAAAACCAAACAATTCAAGCTTTCCATTGAAGGCCTAAAAGGGCCATGATTAGGTGTAAAACAATACCTACAGATTAAGAGATTCATGCTAAAACTAAAGGTAAATTTGAAACAGACCCACCTAACTGGTGTAAAGCCAACCTCTAATAAGTGCTAGGTTACTGGCCAATAATTTACAACCTGCTAGAACAAAAATAGTCTTCACAAGAGGCCAATGGAACCTATGGCCTATAAAACATGTCATCCATCCATCATATCCAATATATTATAAAAATTAATAGATGTGAAGAAAAACAGGAAAATGTGGCTCCTAATGAAGAGAAAAAGTAGTGAATGGAAAATGACTCGAAGATGATACAGATGTTGTAATTAGCAAAGACTGGAAAGTATCTATCATAAATATGCTCAAAAATGTAAAAAGATACAGTCATAATGAATGAATAAATGGTAAAACTTGGCAGAGAAATTAAACTATTAAAAATTAAGTGGAAATTCTGGAACTGAAAAATGCAATATCTGAAATGAAAAGATTCACTGGATGAACCTAATAGCAGATTAGAGATGGCAGAAGAAAAAGTCAGTAAATTTGAAGACAAAGCAATAGAAATTATCCAATCCATAAAACAAAGACAAAAATATTGAAATAAAAATAGAACTTTAGTGACCTTTAGGATAATTAAACCATCTAAGCGAATGTTTAATTGGAGTCTCAGAAAACTATGAGAGAAAAAAATGTGGCAGACAAAGTATGTGAAAAAACAATGGCTCAACTTTTCTCAAGTTTGGTGAAATGACATCAACTTAGATATCCAAAAAGCCCAGCAAACACCAAAGAAAATAAAGACCAAAAAAAAAGAAAAAAAATTAGATTTAAGTGCTTCATAGTCAAACTACTAAAAACAAAGAGAATCATGAAAGGAAAAAGTAGGGGAAAAAAGAAATACTGCATACAAGGGAATAAAAAAACAAATGATCACTGTATCAGAAACAATGGAAACTAGAAAATAATAGAATATCACCTTTAAAGTTCTGGAAACAAATCTGTCAATCCTGAGTTCTATATCCAGTGAAAATATTCTTCAAATATAAAGACACTTCCAGATAAATAAGAGTTGAAAGAACTTGTTACTAGCACACCTGCAATAAGGAAAATGCTAAGGAGTGTTATTCAAGCTGAAGGGAATGTAACCAGATGGAGACTCCAATACATAAGAAGAAATGAAGAGTACCAGAAATGGTAAATACGGTAGTCTTTCCTTATCTGCAGTTTAGCTTTCCACAGTTTCAGTTACCTGTGGTCAACCATGGCCCAAATAAGTGAGTAAAATGTATGATAAAACATTTTGACAGAGAGAGAGAGAGATCATATTCACATAATTTTTATTACAGTATATTATTATAATTATCATATTTTATTATTAGTTATTATTGTCAATCTCTTACCATGCCTAATTTATAAATTAAATTTTATTGTAGGTATGTATAGAAAAAACATAGTATATATAGTGTGTAATAAGATTCAGTACTATTGTGGTTTCAGGCATCCACTTGGAGTCTTGGAACATATATCCCTTGTGGAAAAAGGAGCGATTACTATATGTGAATAAATATAAAATATACCATTTTTCTTTTCTTAATTTCTTCAAAAGACGTAAAACTTATTAAAGCAAAAATAATAACATGGAACTGTAGGATTTATAGTGAACAGAGTTGTAAAATATATTACTGTTTTAGCACAAAAGCTGTGGGGATAAAATTATAATGTTGCAAAGTTCTTATATTTTCTATGAGTAGTATAATACTATAATTATAATATAATAAGTTAATGATATATATTATAATCCCTAGGACAACAAATAAAATAATAATATGAAAAGTTATAGTTTAAAATCCAATAGAACAATTTAAATAAAATAAAAATGTTATTAAAGAAAAAGAAGGCAGGAATGGATAAACAGGTGTATAAAATATAGATAGGACAAATAGAAAACAAATGACAAAATGGTAGTCCTAAATCCATCAGTGTCACAAATTACATTAAATGTAAATAAACACAACACTTTAATAAAATACAGATTTTCACACTAGGTGAAAAATAAGAACAATACGTTATCTATTAAAAATGCACTTTAAATATAAAACTGTTGATAGATTGGAAGTAGATGAACAAAACAATATACTATGTGGCTAAATAAATATCAGACAAAATTAATTTCAAGTCAAGAAGCCCTCCTAGAGATAAGGAGGGACATTACATAACAACAAAATGGTCAATTCAACAGAAGATATAAATGAGTACAAGCTGTGTAATTCAATTTATATCAAATTTTATAACAGGCAAAATGAATTTATTACAAAGAAATAAAATTAAGGTTGTCTACTGAAAGTAGGTATTACCTGAAAGGGGATCCAAAGGCACTCTCTGGAGTGTTGGGTATATTCTATATTTTGATTTATCAAACTCATCAAACTATATACTTAACTGTGAATTTCACTATAATAAATATTACCTTGATAAAAATGAAAATAAAAGTGACTCACTGAAGCTCAGTCTGACTACTAGGAATAATAAGCACCTACCATCAAAACTCATTATAAAAAGTAATTATTTTTATATAGTGACACAGTAAAATAAGTTTCCTTGAGACCCTGCTATTTTTGGCTATATTTATTGTTAAAGAAGTCCTTGCCACTCTTCATGCTAACCTTTGAAAATCAAGATTAGAAGACAGTCAACTTTTAATTTTCAGCTACACTTATATTTTTAATCCTATTAATATCAATATTTCAATGTTTTAATAGAGTCCATTTCCTTTATTTTCCAGCTTTTTGTAGTTAAAGTGTATATGTAATTATATATAATATTTTTGTTTGTTTTCATTATTATCATGACCAGTCCTTTTTTTTTATTATACTTTAAGTTTCAGGGTACATGTGCACAACGTGCATAATATTTTTATCTTAATTTTTATTATAAGCATTGTGATTACTTCAACAGCTGAATAATAATATATAATCTTCTAATATGGATTAGAATATATTATATAAGTATAACACATCATATAATTTCATTGTATACAAAGTCACTATGACTTATTTAACTGTTCTATTGTTGGATATTTTAGTTTCTTCCTTAATTCTGTATGACAATGTTGAGATGGATATTGGCATGTATATAGTTTGTTTTATATTTTAGATTATTTCTTTTGGTTAGATTCTCAGACCTGGGATTAAAGAGAACAACATATTTGTGTGTGTGTATGGGGGGTGTGGATAGTATGTGTTGCATTGTGTGTTTTTTAATGATATTAACAGTGCACAAAAATAATAATTCCAGTATATTTCTGTCAGCGTTAGAAATTATTATGAGAAACTTTTTTACTATAGTATGTGAAAATATTTATAATTTTAGTTTACAATTAAGGTTCAATTATTTAAAGGCTCAATGATTTCCTCTTTTATTTTAGTAGGTGTACTTTTTTAGTGAGTTGTTTATTTATCCTTTGCAGATTTATTTATGGGGGAAATAATTGTTTTTTAAAAAAGTTTTAGAGGCAAGGTCTTACTTTGTCACCCAAGGTGGAGTGCAGTGGCATGACCATGGCTGACTGCAGCCTTCAACACCTAGGCTCAAGTGGGCCTTCTGAGCAGTTGGGGTTTATAGGTATGAGCCACTGCACCCAGCAGTAAGGGCTTTTCTTATTAATGTTTATGTTTTTAATCTAACAAAGAAATCAAATCTGCTGAAGCTATTTTTCTAGTATGTACTTGTGACTTTTTTTTTTTTTTGCTAATTTTATGTATCTATAAAAGCACTAATCTTTTCTTTGAGATATATTTTATCACTGATAAATTTTAAAAAGTATCTCCCTGCTGGAGTTTTGATAACTATTTAATTATATTTTATTTTAATTTATTTTAATATTTAACACTTTTTCCAGGTGGAATTTGTTTTGATACGTAACATAATTTTTATAACTGTGTGTTATTTCCCTCAAATTGTTATCTAGTCATTCCATTATTTGTGAAATAATGTTTTCTTCCTCCACTGATTTGCAAAGTCCTGATCATATATTAAAAGCTTTATTTTAATATTGCTCATTTATAGGTATTTTTTCCATAGATCGAGTTATCTATTCTAATGTTAGAACAGAGGTCCACTGGCACAACTTGAAGTTTGTAGTTTTTGATAGATAAAGGCAACATTTACAAATGTGTGGTACCTACCCACCAACTACTTTCTCTTTCTCTCTCTCTCTCTCTGTCTCTCTTGCTCCCACTCCTGCCACGTGAAGTGCCTTCCCCGAAGCAGACCCTGGTACTGTTTCCTATACAGCCTGCAGAACTAACTGTAAGCCAATTAAACCCCTTTTCTTTGTAAATTACCCAGTCTCAAGTATTTCTTTATAGCAATGCAAGAATGGCCTAACACAGTGTGCTACCTAATATGACAGCCAGTAGCCACATGTGGCTTTTGTGCAGTTGAAATGTGGCTAGTGTAACTAAGAAACTAAAATTTTCATATTATTTAATTTTAATTAATTAAAATTTAAATAGCCACATGTGGCTACTGACTAGCATATTGAACAACAGAGTGCCAGATAATAAGCTGACAGAGAATAATTTCCAGGGGTGACTGTGTCTGGTTTTGCTTATCATTATACACCTGGTACCAGCACAATGCCCCACACAGTGTGTATTTATCAATTAGAAACAAATAACTCAGAGGAGAGTAGAATGGAGACATAATAAATAAAATAGTGCTTTCAAAGTACTAAATTGTGAAGAATGCTCACCTCTAATGCAAGACCTGAAGCTTGTTTTGCATAAACTTTTTCAAAATAACACAAAATAAATGTAATAAAAATGAGTATTTGAGATAAATTTGACAAAACTGAGCATATTTTTATGACTCACATTTAATAACAAGAGATAAAGAAAATAGTATCTAATAGTAACTTCTATGAATCAGTACTTATCTGACAGAAAGAAATGACTTTAATATCAAAATACACTTTCTGGAATATATTCCTATCAAGAGCTGAGAGATTATAGTAGTTGTTTATAAGGTAGTGAATGACAAACTCATTCAAATTCTTTTTTTTTTTTCTGAGATGGAGTCTTGCTCTGTCGCCCAGGCTGGAGTGCAGTGGCACAATCTTGGCTCACTGCAAGCTCCACCTTCCGGGTTCATGCCATTCTCCTGCCTCAGCCTCCTGAGTAGCTGGGACTACAGGCGCCCACCACCGTGCCTGGCAAATTTTTTGTATTTTTTAGTAGAGACGGGGTTTCACTGTGTTAGCCAGGATGGTCTCCATCTCCTGACCTTGTGATCCGCCCACCTTGGCTTCCCAAAATGCTGGGATTACAGGCATGAGCCACCGTGCCCGGCCTCATTCAAATTCTTTACCCCAGAAAACAGTCTGAGTTGTTTTCCTGACTATTACTGTATGCATTTTTCTTACTGGAAATATCCATCTGTGCTATATTTCATTTTTGTCCATCACTCAATATATATTTTTGTCACTATTGCTCAGAAGAATAATCTCACAGAAAGATTAAGGGTGTAAGAGGACTCAACTCTATTTGGTAATTAAATGTCAGAAAGTATTTCCCTGTTAGTCATTAGTGCTAAGTTTCAAGATATGCACTATTAAGTATACACATATTAAATATATATTAAAGGAACATTGCATATACATTATTAGTAACTTTTAGTAATAGTAACTTTTAAATTTGCTAATGCATTTCATAAAACAGCAGTAAATGTTCACTCAAAAAGCTCTGCTTGATTGACAAATTGCATTGATTGAAAAGAACTAGAAATTTGAGCTTCAAATAGATAAAAATGGCATCGCAAAGCTTAAAGCATTTTATATTTCTTTGTCCTGTTACTTCAACCTGCTCTGGTAAGAATTTGTAGTAAGTGAATCTGAATTAAATTGCTCTGTAGGAAAAAAATTACAAAATGGAAATGCTCACTTAAAAAAATCAGAGCAGTTACAGATATCTGGCTATTTTATGCTGAGAAAAATCTGACACGTCTGCTATTTAGTTGTTACTGTTAAGCCTTCAGGTTATTTATTTAGTTTTAGTGTTGATTACAAAATTATGACTATAAAGCGTAACGGCCACAAAATTAAATTTTTGTAGAAATAATAATCAAATTAGAATGCTTCCAACATTGTCACTAATCTATAAACTCTATTTGCTCCGCCTACATTCATCGTATTTGTGCTCTCATTGAAGCAAAAGGCACAGAGCTCTATTTTCCAATGAGAATAAGGAGAAAGAGCTTTGTAATGGTTTCTCCCCAACTGTAAAAAACAGATCTTAAATTTTTCAACTCAATGTAACTGACCACAACAAACCAAGAAATATGCCCATCTTTGCCATATTGATTTCCACTTTGGAAAATGTAATAAATCCACTTCGCTTATGTATCTTACGGACCTTGTAAAAGAACCGGCTAAAAATCAATAAAACAATATTGTCTCCTATCATGAAAGAAGAAACACGAGGTTTGTTGTTTCAGCTTTTTTAAAAGATGTGTACAGTTAGATACCTAGGACAATTTAAGTAGCTTGTTTCTATGCTGGTGATATAAATAACGGATCATTCTGGTTTTAGTCCATGCACTATCCTTGAATATACATCCGAGGGATGCCCATGACAGCCTTGGAACTAATAGAGCTGAGTGGCATTCCGCCCACCGATGTTTGAAAAATAAACAGAAAAAAAAAAAAACCCTTCCTATTGTCCAGGTCGAGCATATTATTATCTATGAGCCCTGGGTGCAGCTGGCAATGTGCTCACTATTTAAATTTAATGGGGTTTACCTTGCACTGGCAGAGAGTACACTCAGTGCCATGTTTGATCCAAGAGGACCCGGTGAAGCGAACCACATTCATCTCGTCCAGGCAAGTCTTGGTGATGTCATTGCGGATGGTGTCAGCCTGGCAAGGGTCTGTGACACAGCGCGGGCAGCACTCATTCTCTGGGAGAATGCTGAATTCACACTCCACATCTGGGCAAGGCAGGGGCCAACAATCAACTTCCCCTTGCTACAAGGAAAACAGATGTGCAAGGGCAGAGGGAGAGGGAGGAGGAAATGGAGGGAGGCCAGGAAGAAGCAGATGAGCAGTGTTTACTGAATACTCAATTATTTGATTGATATTTAAACTTAGATCTACAAAGCCCATGAATCTTTCAGGGAATCTATTAATACAAAAGCCCTATCAGAATGATGAGTTCTGTATTGCAGCTTGATTTTGAAATAATCTTCAGGATTTAAATAACACCAATAAAACAAAAGCAAAAATCACTTATCTTAAAACAATAAAATGTGCATGCCCCTATCTTTCCCATGACAAAGGAGAGAGGTTTCTATTTAACGTTTTTGCCCATGTGATACCTTTTTCATTCTTTTGCTATTTTTTCTAACCTATTATTCATTCCTTTATGCATAAAGAATGTTTTGTCCATTTACAAGAAAATAAACTAAAATATGAAGGGAATATGATGGTTTTTCTTTGTTCATTTATATATTTTTCAGTGTAGAGACTATGAAAAATAAAAGAAACAAACCTTAGGAATTGATTTCATTCCTTTTTAATTCCACACAGGAAAATTGTGTGAATTGGATCTTTTTAAAAATGTAGTTCCCACCTGTTTCCTATTTTCTTCATAATTCTGAATCTCATGGTTTGGGAGATGAAAGCAGCCTTCAGGCACAGAAACTGACCTTGCTCTTTCCATTGATTTTTGGGTTGAAAGTATAAAAAGGAAGGAACAAAAAAGCTTTGCCTTAAAAATAACCTCACACAAATAGAAAGAAACTGGCCATAACTTTAAAAGTAGCATCTTCTGTGGAAGTTTCCACTATAAAGACACATAGACCAATTTTCCTTTTTATTTATACCACTAGAAAGAAACAAGAAAATCGTTCAACTGAAAAAAGACTTGATCAAGTCATTACTTTCTTCTTACTTATTGTTTCTAGTAAAAGTTTTATAAATATATAGAGAAATTCAATTCTAATACATATTTATTGCATATCCATATTATGTGCGAAACAAGGTGCCCACCAGAAGCATTGAAAAGAACAATCTTTAGAAGTTTGCCGGGGCGGGGGAGGGGGAGTTGTTTTGTTTTTTAAGTCTAAACATAATTGATAGAAATGGGTTAACAAAAGTTCTACTTGGAAAAAAGAGTATTTTTTTTTATGAATGCCACTGTTCTATCAATAATTGTCTTTAAGTTAGCCTAAACTGGATAGGAATGGAGAAACTAGGAGAGTCTTTTCTTCTTTTGAGCTATCGAGACACTCCTGAAAGAGACATACCTTACTGTCAGTGAAAGACTGTTCAACACCTTATACCACATCTACCTCAGAATATTCCTTCTTGGATTGTGATCGTGTAACTATCACCTCATCATCCTAACCAGGCTCACTTTTTATAACTGTCAACACTGTGGCCTGGTGCTAGGTATTGGCAGATGGGGAGGGCGAGGTTGCTTCCCTATTTAGATTCTGGGCCTAAATTTTCTTTCCACTTCGTGTAGCTAAATTTACCAAGCAGCGGCACTGTTGACAATTCTGGACCCAGGTGTCACCACTGTTGTATAAAGTTTCCCCATTTTGATGGAGGCACTGACTACTAAGCCTTGGGTCACATTCAGGGCAGCAAAAAAGATCAACTGTGGGATTCTCACAGTCACAGACCATCCGTCGACACATAACGAATCCATTCTGTATGAAAAAGAAAAAAAGCAGTTACCAAAAACCTCCATTGCTCAATACAATAACACACACACACACACACACACACACACATTTCAGAGGGTAACTCAGAAGCTGAAATAATTCACACTGCTTATCCGATATAATAAATTTTCTTTAACATTTCTTTTTTTAGCTAACACAAAGAAATCATCTAAGCTGGAGGATTTTCAGTTTCCTTTCCACATACTACTCCTCAAATGACCAGAAAATATTTTTTTTCAGAAATGACCAGCATAAAATAACCACTGTGTATATAAATGTCTTCATTTATATATAAGTATATATTTGTATATTAGTATGGTAAGTTGCATACTAAATTTTGTTTTGTTTGAGGATATGTGTTTTAATATTTCATAGTTAATAACACATATATTACTAAATTTCTGGAGTATTTAAAACCTATGTTTTTGTATAAACTGTTATCAATTTCTTTTATGACAGTTGAGTTTTTGGTACATAATATTATTCATCCGAAAATAATTTGAGCATTTATTATAACTAGGTACATATGACAGAATACCTATCTAAAACTGAAATATAGACCAAATAAACATTTTTCACTCTTGGATCATAGCATGTTCATTCTGACTTTATTTATGCAGTCACTCAAACATGATATTGTGACTAGGAAAAAATTAGCATGGTTAGTAATAAAATTTTATCAACATGTGGATAGATAAATACATTGGTATATCCATACAACGAAATATTATTCAGTATTAAAAAGAAATGGATTACAGATATAGGTAACAATATGAATGAATCTCAAAAACATAATGTTGAGAGAATGAAGTCAGACACAATATAGTATATACTATATAACTCCATTTATATGAGGCTTTAGAAAATACAAATTTAATCAATAGGGTCTGGATGCAGTTTTTGCCTGAATCTAGGGTTGTGGGACTAACTAGGAAAGAACATAGGCAACATTTGAGATAATGGAAGTGTTATGTTATATTAATTGTGATGGTAGGTAAGTGGATGTACACATTGTCAAAACTCATCAAACCATATACACACTTCAAACATATGCAAATTACAACTGAATAAAATTGATCAAAGTTTTTTATTTATACTAACCTGACATGAGCAAACAGAGCACCTGTCATTTTCCAACACCCAAATCTGACCATTGTGCTTAACTTTTCCATCATGGATGCAGTCTCCTGTGCAATTCTTTCCATGAGGACATCGACAATCATATCCGCCATCCAAATTGAAGCAAATGGTATCATTGGCACAGCTGTGTCTCCCAGTCCCACACTCATCAATATCTATAGATAAGAAAAAGTAGCATGCAATGTGCTTAGAATATGTGCAGTTTCAAACAACTGCAATCAGGCCAGTTGTCTCCTGACATAAGGTATTCAACTGTAAATTAATTTTCATCTTACTGGCTTGCATTTGTGATTAAATGTTGACTAAAGCAATGTTAATGATCTGGGGATTTCACAGGAAAATATTATCATGTTTGATTTAAAAAATCAGGTAACCTTGACTAGAATTTCAACTTTTATATCTCTGTAAATAACATTAGGCTTTATGAAACATTTACATTTTTGAGAGTAAGAATATGACTCAATTTACCAAATAAAAACAGTTTAGCAGTGGAAATTCTAAAAGTGCCTACGATACTTTAATGGGAATCTCATCCCCAGTGTTAAACTGGTGATTATAGAAAAATCCCTTCTTCGTGGGGGATGAAATGTCGTGAGATCCCTGCAGCATTTGATGCAATATCAAACCTTATTCTTGCGGCTGCACCTGCCCCCCTCCATGAGGCTCTTCCCGTTGTTCTGCCTAGGTGATATTCCCTTGCACTCCAGGCATTTTCATACGGTCCTTAGACCTTGACTCTCAACCACAGAAGGGCAAATAATCATCAGCAATTACCATCTCTCTTACAAAGAAACTACTATTTTTTAACTTTTCCATTTCAGATTATCATTTTGTCCCCTGCCTGACTCAATTGGCAACTGTCCATACTTCACCTGGCCTCACCTATTTCATGACCATCACAGCCCAAAGCATTTTCATACAGATGAAAAGCAAACATATCGTGACCCACAGATCAGGTCCATAAGAGGAGATGGGATTCATTTCTATTTACCCCCGTAATTTAAAGGTCACAAGCCAAAATACATTTCAGAGACATGGTATGAGTGGCAATAAGCAGTTATTTCCCATTTCATCAGTTGCCTCTGAGTAAAGGTCAAGAAAGAAAGAATTAAATCATGGCAGAAGTGGGTTAGAGACAAGATGGAGTGTATAGCTTTTAACTAGGGTGCTGCATACTGATTCTCCTTGAAGATTTTAAAAATAAAGTTTAGGAAATATCTTTATCAAATTATTGGACTTCAACATTAACTGAAGACTTGGACTAGTTAAAACTTAGCAATCTTAAATTTCTTATATACTTAAATTCTGCCATATATGAATTCCTGAAAGTAAGCCACAGGACATTTTTTTTCTATTTGCCTTGATTTTTATTAGTTCCCAGTTCAATAAAACTAATGGATTGGATCAATAGCCGAAAAAGTGATTACAGAGCTTTATTAAGCTTGATTTGTTAAGGATAATATAACTTATTATTGTAGACGATGATCAGAAAGAAAACTGCTAGACAAGATGAGAATATATATTTTTTTAATTAAATACTATGGTTAATGTGTATTTTTTCAGATTAGAGAAAATCTTTCTCTTTGTAATAAAAATTTAATTTTATAAGCTAGTTTTATATTTGGTC
Source organism: Symphalangus syndactylus (assembly GCF_028878055.3). Lineage (NCBI taxonomy): Eukaryota > Metazoa > Chordata > Mammalia > Primates > Hylobatidae > Symphalangus > Symphalangus syndactylus. The sequence goes on from NC_072439.2 coordinate 45,616,249, forward strand.
TATTCGGAATGATATGGTACATCTGATGAGTTGATATTTGTCTCCCATTAAATATTTCTAGAATTAAGAATTATGATAAGCCAGAAAAACATAAACGAACCATAGTTATTTGGTCTCTTTGACAACAAGCTCTACAGACATCCTTACTACACAGCCTTTTTACGGTCTACTATAAGGACATTATTCCATGAATGGCAACGGCTGAATTTTTGCAATCATTTTATTTTGCCTGACACTTTAAAATAAAAGCTGTGTTATCAGATAATACTTTTTTTCCCCTGATAGGCAGAAAGATTCCACAGGATTGCTGCAAGGGACAAAGAAGAGATGTCCAGGCACAAGACGAATATGTATACTTAAATAAAGCACATCTATAATAAAGAAATAGAGTAAAAAGTTGCTCATAACAATGGTTGGCACGTACTTGTTATACCTGGAAAAATGTGTGGGCAGATGCATCATATGGACTAAATACAACCTCTTGCTATCCAAGGAGTTTGAGTTAGTTTGAACTCAGCTTGCCTTTTCTGCTTATTTACACTGGCTCTGACAATGCAGAAACTTTTCCCAACTAACTGGTGGTATAGAATTTTGGAACCCATTTTTACACTAGTTTGGTTATAACAAGATTCCCAAATTAAATATCTATACAAGATGTGTATTCTTCTTTGAAAAATCTATCATGGCATATAAAAATTCCAACTTTAAAAATATTGATAACTCCTTTAGTGAGCAATTATTGAAGAAATAGTGTTGCTAAATCCATTTGTCAGTGTCAGTTCTCATGTAACTTGGTCTAGCAGAGAATTTGACACAACTTACTCCCTCTCCTTGATAAATTTTCCCTACTTGCTTCCTGTCATACTGGTAGCTCTTCCTGGATCTTTTTTTGTCTATACATTCTCTAGGTTTGGCAATTATACTATGATTAATATTTAGCCATGCAAAGAGTAGGTAAAGAGTGGTCTAGAATGTTTTTGAGGCAAGAGTGTGCTTGAAGGCCCAACGTCTAGAGCTGTCAAGATGTGCTGGAGAAACAGAAGTGCTGGTATGACTGGAATGTTCAGTGAGACAGCAGAGTAAACAGCATGTAGCTGAGAGCTACTCAGGGCCCAGGTAAAGGTCATGTTAAGAAATCTGAACTTTTTCATAAAGCCAATAAAATGTCATTTTAGAGAAATGCAAAAAAAAAATCGCAATCTGATTTTCATTTTAGACAGGTCCCTTTGGGTTCATTTTGGAAAAGAGATTTGAATGGATTAGAATTTGGAGCCAGAAGACCAGTTAATAGACTGTTTCCTTGGTCCAGGCAAAAGATGATCATACAATAAAAGCAGAGTCTCAGTGGTTGGAATGTACCAGACTCTGAGTACTTTTCATATAATGATTTATTTAATCTTCACAACAACCCTCGAAGATATAATTAAATTTTGATTCTCACTTTATAAATCAGGAAATTGAGACATAATACGGTTACATAACTTGCCCAAGGTGACACAGCCACACAGCCAGTAGGCCCAGATGGGAAGTGAAGCAATCATGCTCTAAGCCTGTGTTCTGAAGTACCATGCTACACTGAGTTATAGCAGTGGGGACGCATAGAAAGAGACAACAGAGAGAATTAACACAACATAGTGATTTGTTGGCTTTGAAGATTAGACAGAGAGATCAAGAACAATGTTTAGATTTCTGGCGTGGAAAATATGGTTGATGCTATTTATGGAAAGAAGAGCAAGATTTTGCTGCGGAGCAGAAGAAGGGGGAGGGATGAAGGCAGACGTGTTCACTTTAGGACTGGCTGAATTGCACTTCCTCTGGGCTTCCACCAGAGCTGTTCAGTAAGTAGTTGGATATGTGTGTGGGGCTCAGAAAATAGGATTGGGCCAAAATGTGGATTTGATGCAGATTACTTTCATCATCTCCTTTCTCAAAAAGAGCCCTTCATACACAGGTTCAAACTTCGTAGTACGGTATTTAGAGCTATTTCTTGTTTGCAATCATTTTCCCTATCTGGACTTGGCAATAATCTCATCATACTTAGCAAAGTCCTAAAGCAAATACTAGGTACTCTGAGAAGCCTTCCTTGATGCTAAAGAGCAAATAATTTCTCTTTGTTCCTTCGCAGCATGACATTTATATTTTTTCTCAAAATCAAATGCTTTTCTCAATCACAGTATTGGGCTTGAACAGAATATTTAAAATACTATCATATAAACTTCATTTTTTTGGTATCAAAAGTTCAAAAAACTTCACCAAACTTAAAGATTGTCCAGAAATTAAAGCAATAATGGGACATGTGGGCATAAGCATAAGATATTTATGTGAAAAAAGATACTGGACTGTGTCTCAGAGAAAGACAAAATTTTAGGCACAGTGGAAATGGGGAATGGATAAGGAAAATAGGACTCTGGCCTGTTACTTCAGGATGAAATGTCTAAATCTCTGAGATAAATGGATGAGTAAAACAGCAAACACTTTGTATGAATGCAGCTTGTAAACACGTATGTTGTAGATCACACAACTGTAACCTAAAAAGTAGTGACACAGTGAAGTTATTTATCCATGCCTTCAAGTATGAGTCTTACACTTCAGAGTAATCGTGAAGCTACCATTGTGGCTTTGTCTACTTTCTTCCCCCCAGCAACAGAAAAATAGCACCTTCTCTGATATAATCATACTCTTAAAATGGAATCCTTCTAAATACTAATATTACAATTCTACACATCACGGAAATTGCAGTAAATGGAGAGTTGTTTAGAAGTATTCTTTTTATCTTTTTTAAAAAATATAACTTAGATGTGTTCTTTTAAAAAATTCCTTCATGCCGGGCATGCTGGCTCATGCCTGTAATCCCAGCACTTTGGGAGGCCGAGGCAGACAGATCATGAGGTCAGGAGATTGAGACCATCCTGGCTAACAACAGTGAAACCCCGTCTCTACCTGGCTAACACGGTGAAACCCCGTCTCTACCAAAAATACAAAAAATTAGCCGGGTATGGTGGTGGGTGCCTGTAGTCCTAGCTACTCGGGAGGCTGAGGCAGGAGAATGGTATGAACCCGGGAGGCGGAGCTTGCAGTGAGCCGAGATCGCGCGACTGCACTCCAGCCTTGGTGACAGAGCGAGACTCCATCTCAAAAAAAAAAAAAAAAAAAGAATCCTTCAGAGCATGTTGTCCTCTGACAGAGTAGTAGGTTTTTCTGATAATCTTTATAAATTTTATTGGTAGACAATGGTAGAATCATCTTTCCAGAAGAGTGGTTTTTTTTTTTTTTTTTTTTTTAATAAGGTTTTTCACTGCTCTGATGTTTGTGGGTTTTCTTGAAAGGCCTTTTCTATGAAGATGAATCCTCTACTTTGCTGTCTTCCAATTTGTAATGTGTCATTTTGATGTTTAATTTAATTACCGTTGTTACTTTCTGGGCTGAACACTCGTGAATGCATTAATTATGTTTTATCCTGATCATTATTATGTATCTACTTTTAACTGCATATATATATCCACTATATGTCATACTAATATCTACATTCCAACATAGGTTATGTGCCTAATGCGTTTCTAATGAAGAGATTAACTATCTATTATTTATCTCAATCTTTTCATTGGACAAATAAATGTATCATCTACTGTGTGCCAGACACTGTTCTAGGCATCGGAGATATGATCGCTGACAAGCAAACACAAACTATGACCTTTGAAGCTTACATTCTAAAGCAGATAGTAAGCAAGTAAACACATAAATACCTACTAAAATTTCAGGTGACTTTATAATTTCTATCAAAAAAAGTGAAGCAGGGTAAGTGAATAGAGTGTCAGAGGTGGGAGACTATTTTAAATTAGCAGTCCAGGAGAAACCATTTGAGAAGAAATTTGAATTAAATGAAAGAAGAACCATGCAAAGATCTAGGGGAAGGGCATTCCACCTAAAGTGACAGTACATGCAAAGAAATCTGTTTCGTATATTTTAGAAATGGTAAGAAGGCACAGGATGCATATCATGTGAGCTCTTGTCCACCATGGTCAGGGTTTGCATATTGCTTTGAGAGAGGTGGAGAGGCTCCAGGAGTGTGCACAGAGGAGTAACATGATCTAACTTCAGTTTTAGAAGAATCACTCTGAATGTTATTTAAAAAAGACTCTAGGGGAATTGGGTGTGGAAGTAGGAAGACCAGTTTGGAGGCTGCTATAGTGGTTCAGGCAAAAGGTAGTAATGGCTTAGATTAAGATGTTAACAACAGAGGTGGTGAGGGGTGGTCAGACTGGGAATATACTTTGAAAGTTGAAACTTGAGATGTGTTAATGTATGGAATGTGAGATATGAGGAAAAGAAGGAAGGAAACAATGACTCTAAGATGTAGTTCTGGGCAACTATGTGAAGGGACCTGTAGGACTTAGAGAGTAAATGAAAAGCTCTGTTTTAGCCATGTTAAGTCTGAGTTGTCTATTAGAAGTCCAAGGTGAGCTACCCAGTAGGCCACTAGATGTAGAATCTGCAGCCAGGGCAGAGGTCTGAATTACGGATATATAGATGGCATTTTAAGCCATGAAACTGGTTGACTTAGGGATTGAGAATGGATAGAAAAGACCGACAAGGCCTGAGCCCTGGGGCATTTGAGAGAGTGAAAGAAAAGGCCTGTAGGAGAAAGGAGAAAAACCAGGAGAGAATGGGGTACCTGAAGCCAAGTGAGGAAAATTATGTTTCGAGAGAAAGGAATGATCAACGGAGTCAAATGCCTGAGTGGTCGATCAAGGAGATAGTAATTGATCAGTTAATTTGGCAAAGTGGAAATTATTAGTAATCTTGAAAGAAAAGCATTGGCTGGAGCAGTGAGACTAAAGTGTCACTGGAAGGAAGAAGGCAGAGATAACAAGTATTGAAAATTTTTTCAAGGAATTTTGTTCTAAAGGGGACAGACAATTGGGAGATATGTCTGTAGAGTCAGGTGATGTCAAGGGAAGTTACTTTTTGTTTGCTTTTGTTTTGTTTTCAAAGATGGCTGCTACTCCTGACTCTTTGAATACTGATAGGAATGATGCAGTAGAAAAAGACTTAACTATATGGAAGAGAAAATTAATATCATATGGGCAGAATCCTTAAATAGTTGATAGAGGATGAGATGCAAGATACAATAATGAGTTTGATTTTTGGTAGGAACGGGGACACTTCCTCCAATAAAAGAGGAGGGAGAAAAAGCAGCAGGTATATAGAAATAAATGAGCAGATATATAGAAATAAATAAATAAGCGAGTATGGGTCGTGGTGGAAAGTGAGGCAGATCTCTTTTGACTACTTCTGTGTCTCAGTTAAGTAGGCACGCCATGACAGAGAATAAAGAGAAAAGAAGCAGTATCCAAAGTCTGAGGAGACTTAAGAAGTTGTGAAATGGCTGTTAATTGGAAAGTTGGAAGGGAACATAACTAAAGAAATGAAGTAGGAATGCTGGACAGTGCTGATGGCCCTTGCAGTAGGTAGCTTCTGAGATGGCCCCAGTCATCCTCACTACTTAGTATTCATGCCCTGGTGCAATCCCCTTCCCTTGAAGGTGGGATGGACTTATTGACTTGATGCTAACAAATATAAAGTGTGAGAAGTGATGGAATGTCACATGTGACATGAGGTTATAAAAAGACTACGGCTCCCATATTGGGCATCTGCTCTTGGATTGCTTGCTTTAGGGGAAGCAAGCTCCCACGCCTTGAGGAGTGGCCCATGTATTAAGGAAATGAGATCTGCCGATAGCCACATGAATGATCTTGGAAATAGATTCCCATTCCCCCCATTACCACCACAGACAAGCCTTCAATGTAAGAAGACCACAGTCCTGGCCAAGAACTTGACTGCAATGTCAAGAAGGCCCTGAACCAGAGCCACCCAGCTAAGCTGTGCACAAATCCCTGACCCACAGCAAGTGTGAGACAATGTTTGCTGTTTTTAGCTGCTAAGTTTTGAGAGTAATTTGTTAGGCATCAATAGATAACTAATACAACCCACTAGAGATTTGTGATCATAAATTTGAAAGACAGTGAGTTTAGTTACAAACTTAATGTAAGACAGTCAACAGAGGTATGTGTATTTTTCTACTCACATCCAGATGCACATAAAAAAGTGTGCAAGGATACTAACCCAAATTAAACATAGGTAATCCCTAGAGGATGAGTGGAAAAGATGGGGAAAGGGGGGAGGTGAAATGAAAATGCATATTCAGCTTTAATCCATATACAGGCTTCTGTATGATTTGCATTATTTATAATCAGCTTATATTCATTCTTTATGTGCATCATTTTTTTAAAAGATGATCTCAAATTCTATAAAATACAAACAATGTAGCTTATCAGGGAAGAACAAAGTTCCAATGTCTGATCTGTCTTGAAACTATAATCTGTGGTTCCTGGCATTCTCTCCAGGGCTGGAAATGTTCACTCTGGAACATTCGCCAGTGCAAGATAAAGCCCTCAGACCATATTTAAGTGGTAACATGCAAATGCCAGGTTTTAGCCCCCCATAAGGCAACAGCATTCCCATTCCTAGGTGGAAATCCTGATGAATACTCTGCTCAAGCTCCAGAGCTTGTCTGCTGCTGGCAAAACAGGCTAGAAACCTTGGCATCCATCACCCAAGTCTGTTTCACTTGTCTCTTTGTGAAAATCCTTTGAGGCACAAGGATAAAAAACATCTTATCATTTAGGTGTCAAGTATCTTTAGGTTAGATTGTCAAAAGCTTTCATTGACTGTGTCATCTTAACCCCATTGTCCTCTCAGGCTCTATGAAGGTGTAAATGCAAATGGAGAAAATAATGAGTTCTCAAGTTGTGTTTTGTTTTTCATTCCTATGCCAAGACTTCTGATGGCAAATTCTTTCAGTGTGGGTAGTTTCCCTGACAATTATTCATGGGGCTCTGCTTGCTCTGTCTGCCTGGTTTCTAAAAATCATGCCCCTTCAGTAGAGGCTACAGAGGAGCAGATTTGTCAATCCGTTGAAAATAATTCAAAATTAATGGTAACTAATTGAATATAATCTGATTGAATTTTCTACTCCTCTTAGATTGAAAACTTAATGGAAGCAGGGACCATATCTTACGTATCCAACATTCAACAATCACTAAACATCTCTTACTTTGCCAGGCAAGTGTTATGTTAGGAATAGCCCTGAGTAGCATGCATTAGTGTATATCATCCTTGTCCACATCATCATTGCATTTCCTCTATTCCCATTTTCCCTCTATCTTGCTTTTCTCATGTATTTTTGCTACCTGTTTTTGGATCAGATGCTTGCATGCTTTCGTTTTAAAAAATTTATGTAATACTACATGTTTTTTCATTCTAAAAACACCATTTAACAGTTGCAAGAATCCACAGAAAACTGGGTTAGTGTCACAAACTTTAATTATCTAAAAATAACATTAATTACCATAATTAGCAAGAAAAAGTTAGATTTTAACACATTTCTAATCACTGTTGTATAAACATATAGTAAAAACACTAATAACATTGGCTCAATGTCTTCTATTTATAGCTTATGATATATTCCTCAAGTTCAAGAGAAGTTCTTAAATTCTAGGTCTTCTCTTTGTACTGACCTTCACACGATTCTCCACTTGGTGAAAACATCCCATTGTCATGGTAGCCATCTCTGCACTCACAGTGGTACCATCCAGGCAGATTAATGCAATTAGCACGACTGTCACATTGAACAAAACCATCAGAGCATTCATCAATGTCTGGCAAAAAAAAGAGGGATTTTATAAAATTATTTATTTTCTTTTAAAGAAAGTAGAATATTCTGCTACAAGGCTACTAAAATTTTTAATGCCAGCAAATCCTTGAAACTGGGAAAAGATAAAATTAAGACAGTCCACTTGTTTGTTAACAGCTATACAGAAAGAATGTAGTGTTCTTAGTAACAGGAGAAACATCTAGAAGGCTTCTTTGATGCAAAAGGCATTCCACTGTAGAAAATGGAAAGAATCCATATGTGATGGTCATTAGTGCTGCTCACCAAATATTTTAGCTCTTCTAGACACAAGCTAGGATTATGATTCTCCAGGCCCTTCAAGTTAGCTATGGCCACGTGATAGGTGAAGTGTCAGTTAAGCCAGTTAAGGAGTGGTAAGTGTCACCTCTATGCAGAGCCTTTAAGATGCAGTGTGTGATTCACATATGTCCTTTCCCTATCACAATAACTAGCCATTTCCAGAGGCTCTAAAGACCTACCTGAGTTCCTGTAGGAGACAACCTGGGACACATTCCTTACTTACCTGGGACGGACTTATGGCATGAGAAAGAAATCAACCTTAGTTGCCACTCCAATATAGATGACAATAGCATTCATGCATAAACATGCTTCACACGTTTAAGTGTACATATTATGTCACTTTCTACTGTGTTTCACACATACTACTTCATTCAACCCTCAAAAAAATCCTGCCATGTAGATAGTATATTGAACATGTGAAAAAAAAATGGAGGCAGAAGGAAATTATGGGATTTAACCAAAGTCACCTAAAAGTTCACAGTGCCTGACATTCAGGTGTGTGCTCCTTTATAGATGTAGATCATGCTGGATCTATATACAAAGAGAGCTATGGCTCTTGAGTCTCAGATATCTCCTCCAGAGGCTTATTACTATTCCCAAATATTGAAAGCCCTTGATTCTTCTTGTTTGGTCTACTGAATCGTGAGAACATCCAACACCATCCAAGTACCTTCCTTTAACACTCTCAAGAAAACTGATTAGTTTCTGCTCTTATATTGGATAAAAAAGGAAAGGAAATCCATCTCTTTTTTTAAGATGAGCCAACTGTTTTTAATGACAGTCACATAGAGTACTCTCTTTCATACTATTTATCATTAATAAAAATATAATATCATTTCTCATTAAAAAATAGGCACTTGTTCTATCTATATCATCATTACATGCACTGGTAGTTAAATTATATTGATAAACAGTAGGCAATTAAAGATCCCCAAAACAATGAACTCTTGATTACCCACCCACATGTGGGTTATTTGCTTTCTAGATTATCTGAAACATTTTTTTTAATCACAAGGTCATTTCCCTCTGTCTCTTGTTGAGCTTCTGGGAAGTCTGCTTTCAACATTTAGGCATGAATGCTCAGACAATGCAAACTCATTACATTACTTTAAATGACTATGTAAGATTTGGGTATAAAATATTGTCTAAAATTTCATATAAGAAGACTGATTTTCTCATGAATTTTGAAAATACAACATGGTAACATATGTAAATAAAAGTGGAAAACCATAAAATCCTCTGCACAAGTTGCACCCAACATTGCATATTTAGAGAAAATCATTTTCATTAGTTTATAGTTCTTAATTAGGAAGTTAATGACTGGTATTCAAAATGCACAGATATAATCTCTTCATCATATTGTTTAATCCTTACAAGAGCCATATGAAATATTCTTATCCTTATGTCACAGACAAAAAGGTGGTGACAGCAAAAAGAACAGAACCCTTTCAACTCCAAGTCTAGTTCTTTTTTCCCTTATGGTAGGCTGCCTTTCAAGACCAACACTTGGCCAAACAGAATCAGCCTATGCTTGGAATATCACAGTGTATATCTTAAAGTCAGTGAATTGCAGCTCATTGGCCTTTGAACTAGGAATAATACTTTCCCTCTTCATAGTTTGCTGTTAACATACGAGGCCTCACAGGAGAAGCAGTAACTGGCTCATAAGAGGTATCTAATATGTGCAAATTCCATGCCCATCTCCAAAATAATCCTTCAGAGTTTACAAAACATGTTCACATTCATCATTCGATTACACAGAGGAAAATACAGTTTGTAAGATGGATTTAGGTGAAAGAATGTCTTTTCTTCTGTGAACAGTCAAGAGCCACTGAAGGGTTATTAATAGGAGAGTGATGTGGAAGCTGCACTTTGGGAAGAACAGGGCAGCAGCTATGTGTCAAGCCAGTAGGGCTGGGTAAGACTAGAGGCCATCTCACCAGCTTATGAGACTACGTTTCATAAAGAAAAAGGTTATAAACATTTCAACTAGGGAAAAAGTGGAAACAAGGATAAAGAAGCATGTTTTCTTAAATGCTTATCTTTGGTCAGTGTACAACTCCCTCTCATGTCCCCTGTGTTGATGTCAGGTTGACCAAGTTCACATTCCATGTGTCTGGGAGATATACCAGAAAAGGAAAGAAAACTGAGACAATCTGACTTTTCTTTTGGTTACTAGAGTCTTAGTATTTTATTATTTCTTTCTTCTTCACAGAGTCTCTGCATATGTTTTCCCTATTGACTAAAATGTTCTTTTTCTCATCCTCTCACCTGAGTTAGTTATTTCTCATCTATCTGTCCCATACTAAAATTAATGTTCCTTGGGGAAGCTTTCCTTGACTCCAGAGACTATATTACATCTCCTATTACTTAGTGATTTGTCTGTTTCCCCCCATATTTTCCTTGTATTTGGTATCCTTGTAATAGCATCTATAACTATGCTTTTTCTTTTTGCCTAAACTTGCACAAATATTACACTGACTTAATTAATATAATTTCAATTTGGGAGAAATTCCTACCTGTTTTTCTCCCCTGTTCAAAAGCATTTTTAATTTGGGCTTTTTGTCCTCCCAAATAAATTTCAGATTTATTAGTTGGTGGACTTCTCAACAACAAAGCAAAACAAAACAAAACAAACAAAAGAAATGTGGGGGGGAAGCCCGCATTGATTCTATATATCGACTTTGGGAGAATTGAAATCTTTATATTATTGTACCTTTTAATCAATACATATATTTCCTATTTCTGTAATATTTTACAGATTTCTGAATGTATGTATTGTGCATATTTTGTCTGAACTTATTCTTAAATGTTTTATTATTTATCTTTTTTAAAATAAACTTTATTGAGGTAAAACTTATATAGGAAGAAAATCACTAATAATTTCATGACTCTTGACATTAGCCACTACCATAACCAAGATATAATGCATTTCCTTCACCTCCAGAATTTCCTTCATATCACAGTAGTTTGAAAATAATTTTTATAAGTATTAATTTAATGTTTATCTCTCAGAGTAAATTTCAAATGGCCAGAAATTATGTTATATTTTACACCATATCTCTAACACTTAGAAAAGAATTGGACACATGGTTAGAGATTCATAAACACACGCTTAATGAATAGATGAATGAATGGTCTGTTTGTAACAGCAAGTAAGTAAGTGGAACACTCACTATGCCACACTTGAGTTCTGCTAGGGTTGGAGGGGAATGAAGGCAGGAATGACAGTTTGAAAGCATACACTAAGACAAAAATAACATGATGGTAAAATGATACTTCTTCATTCTACTTCAAATGTTTTTGCCAAAAGACTATAATATTAGATGGAGTACAATAGGTGAAGAGAATGTGTTAATTTTACACACTTTTATATACCTATTTAATTATATGTATTTTTAAACAAAAAGAATACATCAACACCTCTGATTAAAATGAAAAACTGAAAACATTTTAAAATCTCTTCTTTTTTACTTCCAACCCTATAAACATTATGTTAGAGGAACAAAGTATGAAAAGCCAACAAAGACAAAAAGAAAAATGACAGCAGCATAGAAGAAAGTATAATACATTTTTATATTTTCTTGGAAAATAGAATATAGGTGAAGTGGTAGAGACAGCAAAATGAGCCAAGGATTAGAGTCTTTATGTGATAATTGGGTATGGCTGATTACTAATAATTATTAATGATTAATAATATGGCTAATGGGGGTAGTAATCTTCCCTGAAAAATCCTGAAGAGTCTTGAAATACCATGTAGAGCTGAGATGAGATGAGACATGGAGCTGGAAGTAGCTGAGTTAATTAAAAGTCTACTGATGAATAATCAACCTACTCATCTCCTCCCACCATGAGCAGATTGTTGAAAGAAAGCAGTTACCCTCAAAGGGCAGAGTGAATGTTTGTTTTTCTTCCTGCAAGGGAAATAACTATCTGTGGGAAACTAAAGCAGCAGTGTAGAATTTGTTATTGTTTGAATCAAAGTCCCCCGCATTTCAGTCTTTAGGTATCCTGAAGTATAAAAACTGGCTCTTTTTTTAGCTTACTAGTGTAAGTCTGCAACCCCCCCCCCAAAAAAAAAAGCCTACCCTCATATCAAAGCTCAAAATCAATTTTCTATATATTCACTTCTAAACATTAATGTGAAATCAAGGAGCAATGGATAATCAAGAAAAGTCTGTAACATTTAAGAGAACAGCCAAGATATAGTATCAGAAAAACTGACCCTGAAAGAAATAGAGATAATTGGCTGGGCATGGTGGCTCACGCCTATAATCCCAACACTTTGGGAGGCAGAGGTGGGCGGATCACGAGGTCAGGAGATCGAGACCATCCTGGCTAACACGGTGAAAACTCATCTCTACTGAAAAAAATACAAAAAAAATTAGCCGGGTGTGGTGGTGGGCACCTGTAGTCCCAGCTACTCAGGAGGCTGAGGCAGGAGAATGGCATGAAACTGGGAGGCAGAGCTTGCAGTGAGCCAAGGTGGTGCCACTGCATTCCAGCCTGGGTGACAAAGCAAGACTCCATCTCAAAAAAAAAAAAAAAAAAATAGATTTGAGAGAATATTTCATCTATAAAATAGGGCCACAGTGATTACAAAGGAATATTCAGAGAGGAATAAAGAGTTCTTGAAATTTAAATATATACTAACTGGAGCTTTAAAAAATGCAATGTTAAGACTTGGACGATCAAGTAGAAGTCGTCTCTTCGAAATAAAACATAGAAAATAGAGGAAAAATATGAAAAAAGCAAAAGCAAACAAAGCAAAGAGCACCAACCCAAAACGTTCAGCTTCCGATTAAAGAGCAATTTCATACCAAGAACACACACACAAAAATCAGTGGGAGAAAAATATCTCTAATAATAGTAAGTCCAGAACTTTTCTCAAAGCTATTGTCTTCAGATTGAAAGGTCAACTGGGGTCCCCAAACATACTGAATAAATATATATTAGCCAATACCTGTTGTTGGCTATGTGGCAGCTACTGTTCTATGTAATTTACCTATATTTACTCACTTAATGCTGACTGCAGTACTATGAGGTAGGAAATATTACTGCTATCCCCATTTTAAAGGGAAGTGAACTTAAACAATGAAAGTTTAAGTACTTTTTTACAAAATCATTTGGGGGCAAAGCCGAGATCTAAGCCCAGATATTTTAGATAACAGAGGTCAAACCCTTGCCCATACACAATGCTGCCTCACAAATAAATGAAACAAAGACCTACATTTAAATACACAATTGTCAAATTTCACAACAACAAGGATAATATAAATCTTAATATGTCCCAGAAGGAAAACAATAGCTTACATATAAAGTGATGAGAATCAGTTTAGTAGCACATTTCTTACTTGCAGCACTGTATGCCCAAAGACAGTGAAGCAATGATTTTAAACCTAGAAGTCTATACTCAGCATAATTGTCAAATACCTATGAATACAGAATAAAGATGTTTTAGGCCATGCAGTTCCTTAGAAGTTTTATGTTCCATGTATTATTTAAAAATATTTTACTGATGATATAGTGCAGTAAAATAAAGGACTAAAAACTGAGACAGAGAAAAACCTATCAGTAGTTCATCACTCCTTCCTTTTTACAATACTTTCTTCACTTTGCAAGGATACATCCCCTCTCTTAGTTCTCCTTGTACCTCACTGACCTCTATATATTAGTCTTTTTTTTTTTTTTTTTTGCAGATCTTATCTTCTCAATCTCTAAAAGTTTGAATTCCCTGGGGATCTACCCTCAGACCTTTTCTTTTGTAGCTACCAAATTCTTAGCGATTTCATTTAGTACCAGGGCTTTAAAGACTTTAAATATCCAAATGCCACTAGTACATTGAAAACTATCTGTAGTGGGCAGAAGAATAGCATCCCCTAAAAAACCATGTCCAGTTGGAACCTCAGAATATGACCTTATTTAGAAAAAGGGTCTTTGAAGATATGATTAGGTGATAAACGCAAGATAAAATCACCCTGGACTTAAGATGGGCCCCAAATCCAGTGACTGGTGTTTTCCTAAGAAAAGAACACAAATAGAAACACAGAGAAAGCCAGGTGAAGAATGTAAATCAACTCTCCACCATATCCTCAGGTCTCTAGACTTTTCTGTTTCAGTCTGCATTCAGTCAGGAAAATTGGGCCACTACAAGTATTATGGGAATAAGGAGTTTTATATAGAAATCAAGTCTGCACAGACTGGGGAGGAGTTGGGGAAGTAAAGAATGCTTCATTCTTCATCTGGAGTTATGTAGGTGTACACCGGAGTTATGTAGCCATAGCCAAAGAATGCCTGGGGCCACCAGAAGCTGGAAGACACAAGGAAGAATAATTTTCCTAGTGTCTACAGCAGGAGCACACCTCTGCTGACACCTTGAGTTTGGACTTCTAGCCTCCAGAACTGTGAGATAATAAATTCCTGTTGTTTTAAGCTACCCAGTTTGTGGTTTTGTGGTACTTTACTATAGCAGTCCTAGGAAAATAGTACAGTATGTTATTTGCATTTTTATTCTAGACTTCTCTCCCTCTAGTTCCTACCTGTGTATTCAATTTATCACCATCATTTCCATTTGGATACAAAATTTCTCCTTCTGAAGTCTCCCTGTTCTCAGAAAATGGCAACACCATCCAGTTACTTGGGCAAAAATCCTTATATTCATTCCTCTTTTTCTTGCTTTTGTCTCATGCCCTTTATCCAATCATCAGTAAATCCTGCTAGTAATGTCTTTCGAATATATCTAGAATCTAATAATCACTTCTAATTAGCTTGCTACTTACCACTTCAGTCCATTCACTATCACTATCTCCCTGATTCCATCTTTCCCTCCTACAGTGCAGTCTGAATCATAGCAGTCAGATGATCCCTTAAAAATATATGTCAGATTGTGTCATACTTATGCTCAGATCCTATTTCCCATTCATGGAGAATTGTAGGAGGGAAGTGTCTTGGGATAAAGCTGTAGGGGATATATGCTCTTATCAACAACTTTCTATTGCTAAGGCTGAAGACTACATTTCCCAAAAGCCCTTTCCTTGTGTATGGCTTTGTGTTAGAGTTCAACAATGAGCGGAATGTCTAAATTTGCCAAAGAGAACTAAGGCAGAAGCCATTATTCTTGGGAAGTCATAGCAATCTGTGTCAGTGATTCTAAGAGCTCTGGTTTCTCCACCAATTCTAGTGCATCAGTCTGAAGTGATGAGTGAATGTTTTGCAAATCCTCTGACTGCACCCTCGAGGATCTTCACCTTCCCAACTCCTCCCTCATTTGTGCAATCTTAATTTCTGTATAAAACTGCTTATTCCTATAATAAGGAATATGCCACTTGTCTCTCTAGTAAACAATATTTACCTGGTCACAATGATATAAACACTACGGATTTTCAAATTTTATATACAGTCCATAGGAAAGCATGAGATATTTAAATATTAACCTTCATAATAATCAAAAGAAGATATTGGGAGATGAAGGTAAGTAGCAGAACCAACATCTTTATATTTCACAATGAGGAATCAAGAAAAACCATTGTAGTTGATACAATGAGAAATGAAGGTGGAAAAATATATTGCTGAAGTCTGAAAAGGTAACCAATAGAGGAACTGAAACTAGTGATATAACTATATTAGAATTAAATGAACAGGTGATGGTATAAGAGAGATAAATCTTCATCTATCATACCCAGCATTCTACTGATAATGTCTGAAATTGATCAATTAAACCAAGAATGGTATAAACATATTGAAATAATTAAGTTATTTATCCTAGCAGCTTATCTCAACTAAGGTTTCAGAAGAGAATTAAACCCTAATGCATCCTTGTAAGCATGGATAAACGTATGTCCTGTATATCTGGTATGGTGCTAGTCATATGCCATCTTTGGGAGTTATGAGAAAATAGTCCCTCAGGTAATTTTCTGGTTTTGAGTTTAGATGATGAACTCCTTTTAAGAAAGGGTGCTGGAAAGTGAGCAGGAACTGAGTCAGGTGACTATTTCTTTTCATTCCAAATTCTTCTCTGTTGTTTGGTATCTTTTAACTATGTGTCTTTTTTCTTTGACACACATAAAATATATTTTTAAAAACATTTAGGAATCTCATTTTAGAAATGCTGAGTATAATAATATGATAGGATGGCGATTCACATAGTAATGATATGAAGTATGATACGAATGATTTGAAGATATAAAGAAAATGAGACAGAAGCTTTGGACAAGATATCAGGGCTGGAGACATGAGAGTAACCTAATCAGAATTGATACTGCAAGACGCTACTACAATTAGACCCAATTTGATGAAAGTACTAAAGTTGAGATTACAGAGAGACAAGAAAGAGGTAAGGGCAGTCCTTGGAGAAAACTGAGGGGACTGGAAAGGGAACTGTAGGAGGGATTGTGAGTAGGGAGGTGGGAAGAAGATCACAAGTCTAACCACAGAACTAAAGAAAAAAAGACTGTCAAAAACAGAGGGTTGCCAACAATAGTAAGAAGTATTTGCAATGGCCTTTTGATATATATTTTAAAATAAATATTTCTGGTTTAACATAGAATTGAAACTCTCTCTGATACATGAATGAGCTGAACAAAGCATTTAATAAAAGAATTCTGGAAACTCCTTAAGACTTTTCAAAAAACTCTTAAGGACTTTCAAAACTCCTTAAGACTTTTCTTTGCAGTTTCTATTTCTTTCACAACATAACCAATGTGTAAGATACAAGACTTACAAGAGTTTTATTCATGTAAGTATTTGAAATAGTCCCTCAGGTCATTTTTTGGTTTTGAGTTCTGAGGAGGAAATCCTTTTAAGAAAGGGTGTTACAAAGTGAGAAAAAGTATTTATTCATTCATTTAAGTATTTATTAAATGTCTATCATGTAAAAACATGTGCTAGACACTGTGGAAATATATTCAAGAGTTCATAGCCTTATAAAGAAGATATAGAATGATCATAAATAACTCAGATAACAAGGTTAATATTATGAGGTCTACAGATGAAGAAAGAGATGAATTCAGGAAAGAGACATCACTTCACTTTAAAGCTCAGTTCAGTAAAAGTTCAAAGAAAATTAGTCCACTGTAGTAAAACACGGCTGAACAGAAACTTCCAGCTTTACTCCTACAAATGCTAGAAAATTACTTAAAACATTTATTTAATTACTACATTGTGATCAAATATCTACTTTAAAAGCAGAGTTTTAAAAAAATCAGGTGATAGAGTATGAATGTGAAGCATCTATTGGCTCTGCAATATTAAGTAGACTGCTCTTAATTGAGGTAAAGCCAGGAAAGTCTTACTTTCTATGCCTCCCAGAGCCATTTTCTAATAGCAAAGATTAGATTGAATACTTGATCTACTTAAAGATTATTTCCAGAAGAAAATAGCTGATTTTCTTGAACTATCCAGTAACAATAAGAGAGTTATGGTGTCTTTGTATAATAGTTTACTGTGAGCTTTCTAATTATTAATATAGTGAAGCAAAAGACTTTATGCATTTTGATGAGCTCACTTACTGGTTATTCAGGAAAATGAGCTTCAAATGGTATGCCAGGAATGGTAAGATGACAGCAAAAATAGCTATTCTGTATTTCTTTGCAAGCTAACTGACAAACCTACATCACAAGAAATACTGCTTTGAGTGAAACGGGCTCACTGATGCCAATAAACAAAGAAATGCAATACTACAGTTTTCATATATCTGAATGAGAAGCTGTCGGATATAGCTCTGAGTGGGTCTTAACCAGAAAATTCACTGATGGATGGCTTCTACTGGCTTTGAGCAAGTGTCAATATGCCTGACAGACTGTCTACTTTAAGTTCATTTTATTATAACAACCACTTCCATCTCTGCTGAAACATCCATTAGCTTGATACAAGTTTTTCAGCCAGTAAGGAAACATCACATCTCTCCCACATAGATAATTGAAGGGAAAAATATACCAATTGAGCAAGCCAGTAACTCCTTCCAATTAAAATTACATGAAACAGGCTATGTGTTTCTTAAAGACAGGTTTGCTATTTGATGGTGCTTTAAAACCTCTTAACCACACAACCTGATGGCACTGTCTGGTTCTGTCAATACGAGGTCACTTAATCAAACTTTTTCCAGACTAATTAAATTTTGTGTTCACTTTAACAACCTATTTTTTCATGATCAATCAGATCAGTTGTACAATCCAATTTTATTGCTAAGGAAACCCCAAATGATAGATCAAAGGAAAAGGTTTTCACTCCTGGGTGTTTGATCTTATAGACTCAGCTTAATTGTGTACTTGAGTAATGTATCTTTAAAAAAAACCTTTAGTTTGCATTTTTCTGACTTAATGTAATAAAGGGAATAGGAAAAGGAAGGTAACTGACAGTTGTTTGGCTGCTAACTGCCAGGTATTTTGTCTATCTTTCGCATTTAATTTCCATTACAATCATTGTTTCTACACATTCACACACAAATCTTTTTTCTTTTTAAAGATTTATATGGTGATAGGAGACATGATATGGGGTACCCAAAAGGAAAACAATCTCTATACGAACAGAGCTGCCACAGCTACTTATAGTTTTCTGTGGCAGAACATATTCATCCTGCTACTTCTTAGAGGCAGGCTCCAACATTATAAAAAAGCTTGGTAAGAAGTTCGTCCTTCTAGTAGCTTCAGTGCTTTAGTCAACAACATGAAGTATTTTAAAGTCTAGTTTTATCTATACTGTCTCAGCATTAAGCTGCTACAGCACAGGAAATGATCTAAATGTACAGTGATGAGACAGTGATTAAATAAATTATAGCACATGCATAAAATGGAATGCTATACAGCTTCTTAAAATGATGCTTCAGAAAATTCTGAATGTCATGGAAAAATGCTTGCGATAAATATGTAAACGAGGTAGGATCAAAATTATGAATAAAATATTACTCCAGCATGTAAATATGTATCTTACTTATGAATAAGATAACAGTTATCTTTAATTGGTAATATTACAGATAGTTTTTATTGTATTTTGAATATGCTTTTTCATTTTATACATTTTCTAAAATTAAATATGCATTGCTTTTTTAATTTAAAAAGATTTACCAAAAAATACATCAGAGTTGACGAATAAAACCAGAATGAATTAGAAGAGTGGTTTGTATGTACTCCTTACGTAAATTAATGTCTCAAGAAGATGGTCAAGGCAATCTCATCTCATCTCCTATTGTACCCCTTCCATAGATTATGTGCTCTGCCTGCCCCTTCCCTGCACATGAACTGGACTCTTCTGCCTCCATGCTTTTGCCAACATAACTTCCTCTTTCTGGAATATACATTCCGTTCCTTTTGAGGCACTGAAAGTATATTTTCAAGGCTCTTCACAAGTCTTACTTACCCAGGCTGCTGTTCTTAACTCTCTGGGTTCCAGTTCTCTTGCTGCACTTATAACTGAACCAATCACAATCTGCGAAATGCCTGCCAGTCTTACCAAAACGAAATGTGAGCCCTTAGAGGACCTGAATCTCACATTATTCATCTTCATAATTATTCATTATTCATTCCTTCCACTTCTAGAACACAGCCCGGTGCACAGTAGGCCTCAATAAATATTTGCTGAACTCTGGTAAAGTCATCCTCAGCAAATAGGACTGGGATGCATGAGTGGGATGCATTTGGATTAACGTATGGAGTTTTCGGTGCAATCCAAAGGGCATTAATTTAAGCTATTGTATTTCTTCAAAGGAAATTATTATGTAGTAGATTTAAGAACATAACGTAAGTGTTAGTCTTTAAAATTTTGGCCCAAAGTAACTAGCATAAAACAAGAAGGATCACCTGGCCAACATAGTGAAAACCAATCGCTACCAAAAAAAAAAAAAAAAAAAAAATTAGCTTGGCATGGTAGCGGGCACTTGTAATCTTAGCTACTTGGGAGGCTTAGTCAGGAGAATCACTTGAACCTGCGAGGCGGAGGTTGCAGTGAGCTGACATCACACCACTGCACACCAGCCCGGGCGACAGTGTGAGACTCTATCTGAAAAAAAAAAAAAAAAACAAAAAAAAACCCAAGAAGGAAAATAAGACACCAAGGAGAGAGGCCTGAAAAGACTAAGCTACCATTTTTTTTGGCTGTTCAAAGAATATGATATATACTGACATATGTCATTTTTATTTTCACATAAGCAATACTTCCTTTCAGAATAAATAACAATTACTGGTTTGAAATTTAAATTGGGACTTAAAGATAAGTTGTAAATATTAAATTAAATTTGTCTCACCTTTTAATTGGCACTATTTTAAATATAATACATAAATATAGTTGTAATTCACAATGATAAATTTAAGCACTCTATGCTTCTAATTTCCTATGGAAGTTGATTATAAAACAAATGCTTTCTGTTAAATTACCTTTATTTATTTCCCAGTGGAATGTTCTTTCTAAACTATGAAGATAACCTCTGTAATTCTTTCCACTCTAATATCTCCCATGACCAGAGATCAAAAGAAATTCACTTAACTAGGAAAGTGAATCTTATTAGAGAGGCAAGGATAATTAATGATAAATTCTACTATGTTGGCTGTAAATTTTGCTACCCACGTATTTAATTTCATGTTATATTGAAGAAAATAGAGTCATAGTACCTGTTAATAAGACAAATTCCTGGAAGTAATTAAAATAGTTATAGTACACTAACTGTGGAGGAGATTGCTAATGGTTCACAGAAATCTATTTCCTCTTCCTTGTTGGCACACAGCTAGACTACATGAGTTTCAGAAAGTACAATATGAGTGGTCAGGGTTTTTAGAAAGCAGATGTGGCACTGCCAGTCTCTTATTATTCTGCTGGTTGGATAGAATTAACAAGATCATAGGGAAGAGGGGAAGGGTGGGAGAGAGATTAGAAGGAGTGTGAGACTCTAAAATGTCTGCCAACCAGAAACACTTAACTTTGGGCAGTTACATGAAAAATAAACTTCTATTGTATTTGTCATAATACATTTTGGCTCTATTTACTATTGCTGCTATTATTTCCCTATCTAAGAACTAGTAAAGGAATTCAGTAAAGTTGCAGGATACAAAATCAGCATACAAAAATCAGTTGCATTTCTATACAAATGGCGAACTATTTGAAAAAGAAGTTAAGAAAACAATACCATTTACAATAGCGTCAAAAAGAATAAAATACTTTTACTCTTTTTGTACACTAAAAACTATAAAACATAATGAAATTAATTAAAGTAAACATAAATAAATGGAAAGATATCCTAAGTTCATGGATCGGAAGGCTTAACATTGTTATAATGTCCATGCTACCCAAAACAATCTACAGAGCCAATGTATTCCTATCAAAATTCCAATGGCATTTTTCACAGAAATAAAATTTAAAATTCTGAAATTCATATAGAACCACAAAAGACCCAGGATCGCCAAAGAAATTTTAAATAAGAGGAACAAAGCTGGAAGTATCACACTTTCTGATTTCAAATTCTATTACAAAAATAGCAATCAAAACAGCATGGTACTGACATAGAAACAGACACACAGACCAAGGCAACAGAATAGAGAGTCCAGAAATATACCCACACATACACGGTCAACTAATTTTCAACAAGAGTGCCACGCATACACAATGGGGAAAGGAAAGTCTCTTCAAAAATGATGTGGAGAAAACTGGATATTCACACGCAAAAGAATGAAACTGGGCCCTTATCTTAAAGCATACAGAACTCAAATCAGCTTAAAATTTAAAAATCAACTCAAAATAAAAAATTAATACAATGAATACATATATATCCAAATAACTTGAAATCAGGATCTTGAAGAGATATCTGCACTTGCATGTTCACTGCAGCATTATTAAAATAGCCAAACTGGGATTCCAGGCACATGCCACCACGCCAGGCTAATTTTTTTTTATTATTATTTTTCAGGAGGCTGAGGCAGGAAAATCGCTTGAACCCGAGAGGCAGAGGTTGCAGAGAGCTGAGACCATGCCATTGCACTCCAGCCTGGGCGACAGAGTGAGACTCCATTTCAAAATAAATAAATAAATAAATAAATAATAAAATAGCCAAGTTATGGGAACAACTTAAATGTCCACCAATGAATGAACAGATAAGGAAATTGTGGTATATACATACAATGAAATACTATACGGCATTAAAAAGGAAGAAAATTCTGTTATCTGTGACAACACGGATGGACCAGGAGGGCATAACATATGGTGAAATAAGTCAGACACAGAAAGATAAGTGCTGTATAATCTCACTTATATGTGGAGTCTAAAACAGCCAAACTCACAGCAGCAAGGTAGAATGGTGTTTTCCAGCAGCTGAGGTTAAGGGGAAAGGGGAAGGTGATGGTTAAACTGTGCAAAGTTTCAGTTATGCAAGATAAGTAAGTTCTGGGTATCTACTATACAGCATAGTATCTACAGCTAACAATACTCTCCTATCTAAGAGAGTAGATCTTATGTTAGAGGGTTCTTACCAACAAACAAGTACAAAAAGCAATAAAATTGTCACGAGGCAAAAGAAAACTCTGGGAGGTGATGAATACGTTGATGGTACTGACAGTTTCACAGGTACATATGTATCCCTAAACTCATCAAGATGTAGACATTAATTATGTACAGCTTTTTGTCTATCAAGCATACCTCAATGAAGTGGTTTAAATATATTCCCCTAACTAATTCAATACTATACTCAAAGTAAACTATTTAAAATCCACATCTTTCATGCATCCATGCATAGAAAATCCAGGTATCATTTGTTGTGTACCCTGTTTTCTGATTTATTCACCCTAAATATGCATGTTAATTTTTCCGGATGCATATATACTATATATGTCATGTGCATTCACATTTACATTAATTTATTCACTCATGAGAATCTGCTAATTAGTAAGTCTTGAGGATACATGAGTGAAGAAAGTTCATTAGCAGTCAGAGAGACAGATCTGTATAGCAGGAGTAAACTTGATGTATTAATATTTGTGCTTCCTTTTATTTCCCATTCTCTCTCCTCTCTCAATGGCCTTCTCCTCTCCCAAGTGCCTTCTCTCCCTTATTCAGTGCTTACCCTCAGTTCACACAGGCAATAGCAACAAAAACTGGAAAATTCATAGAATTCTAAGTGGGTATAGTGGTTAATGGTGTTTGGAAAAATCAGGAAGTGGTTTGATGAGGAGATGATGTGAGGTTTGCGTAAATATCTGGAAGACAATTCTAAGGTAGTATAGGTAGGGCCTAGTGCCCAACTTGGACTGAAGGAGCCCACAGTGGCTTTTTAAAACACCACCAAGTAATAACTAAAGCAAATGAAACCAAAAGCTTTTGTTACTCATAAGATAAAGCACTCTCTTGTAGCATTGCCTACTAGAATCCCCTCAGAGAACATGAAATTCTCCTGGACACACAAACTGAATGAGCCCAGGGAAACACAGGTCATGCACGCAGGCATTCCTAGGTATGCTTTGGGGGGACTGGTCCCAGAAAAATGACTGGTCTGGCTGCTAAGCTTGGGGAGTTTCCATGGCAGCTACTAGGCATATTACTGCTAATGTGGTATCTGTGATGTCTGGGATGCAAAGTAAGGCAAACTTTAAAAAGATCACTTAATTAGAATATTTAGGTAGTTTGCTCATTGCATGTAATTTAATAACATTTTCAAGTACAGCAAACATAAATTTTTCTGAAAGATTAGTGTAACCAAAGGTTTAATTGGTAACTTTGGATTGCTTTCCCTCTTCATTCTTCAATATTATGGAGGAGATGAATAATATCCTTGTAGCCTGTCATTTTTAAAGATGATACTAAAATTAAAGTCCTATAATCATCTTTTAGAAGGGTTTCTAAGCCTTAAAAGTGCTAAAAACCTTCATATATTTTCTTTAAAATAATCATTTCTTTTTGTCTGGCTGATAAGTTCAAACTTTCCACTCAGATAGACTGTATTTATTGAATTTCACAGCAAACTTCAATTACAGGTCTCTTGCGATGAAGATAATTATACTAAAATTTTATAATAAATTGTTTCTTTTTCCAGGTTTTAAGGGGAAAAGAAAGACATACTAATATTTATTTTATTATTACTACCAGCTCTTACCACGTTACATAGAATTCTCCACAAAGAAAGCACATACCAAATGATTTTTCGTAGGTGATGTTAAGACTATAAGAACAAAAAGAAGCCAGTTACTTGTGTTTACATTTTGAGGAAACTACCCCAAAGCCCCACATTAATAATAGCACTCTCTCTTTCAATGTCTTAAAGTTATTGCTGTGACTTTCAAATTTTATTTTTCCATAGGCCAAGGATCCCAACTGTGCCATAAAATATGACCTATAATTTGGAACTCTCATCTCTGAGATTTTATTTGGTCAGCTTCTATTATCTACTCTATTTATCTCTCTATTTCAATTGGACTCTGCAGAGTTGGTTAAAGGTGAACATTTCCTATAAATAAGTCTCTTCACCTCTATCTCCCAGGTTGATTCATGACCTAATATAACCTTTGACCCTAAGAAAGTCGATTTCCAAAAGAATAACTGCTAGTTTTAGACTGCTATTTGGCTTCATATCTACAGCCAGGCAACACTCTTAAATATACCCAAGAATTTCCACCTTCACAAATATGTAAAATGCTCTTCTCCTAATTTTTTAAAAGAAGAATCAAAACAATCACTTCTATAACCTAGTATAATGCAATAAATTTTAAAAAGGGCAAATATATAGTGAACTATGAACCATGAATGCTTAAAATAAGTAGAATAGTATATGTTTGAAGTGATGGATATTCCAATTATCCTGATTTGATCAGTATGCATTGTATATGGGTATCAAAAATCACACGTACCCCCAAATATGCACAACTATTATATATCAACGAAACAAAGAGACAAAAAGTAGGGTGTTTTTGAAAGTAAATCATAAAGTAATACTATGGAGGACAATGAATTGGACATTGTGAGAATATAGGATTTAAATGTTCCAAACTAAAGAGACTGCTAATTTCTATCAACACATTGTTCTACACACACACACATGCATACACAATTTAAGCTATTTGCACATGCTAGTTTCACCCAAATATGATGTAGTAAAGCACAAATATTTTAGGGCTTAATTAGCCTCTAATATGGTAGGAGTACTAGCAAAACAGGACAGACTTCAGATTGCAGATATCATGTACTGTGTGTAGGAGACTACCTTATGCTGGTAGTTGCTACTGGCATATTACTATATTATCATGAAGAATCTGCAGAATGGACTCCAAACTTGAGCTATAAAATAACGTAGCCTTCTGATTATAGACATTTTAGAAAAATTGCACATTTGAAAACTGAATGGATGCCATCTTGTTCACAGGTGGCAGACCCACAAATGGAGCCATAGTGTGTTAAGATATCTATTTATACATGGATCTCTAACCAGCCTGGATAACTGTCAACTAATATTAGAGATCACGGTGAGAATAAATCAAATATAAAACAGAAAAACAATACAGTACATATTGTATGATTATGCTTGCATAAATGCTAGGAAATGCAAAGTAACATACAGTGATAGAAAGCAAATCAGGGGTTGTCTAGGCTTAGGGGAGAGGGAGTTGGAATGAGGTCTTGCAGAGGGATAACCATGAAAATTTTGGCGATAATGGATATGTTCGCTATTTTGATTGTGTTGATGATTCCATGGATGTATAACATATATTAAAACTTATTGAACTTTACACTTTAAATATGTGGGGTTTACTCTTTGTCAATTTCAATTTTTACAAAGCTATTAAAACATATGGAATAAAAATGTGTTCCCAATTTTATGCACATATTCAATACAATGGTCAGAAATTGGTCTCTAGTGATTTACTGGTGTATGACTGTCAACAACTAAAGAACTTCCAGATACTTAAGGTAACAAACTGTCCTTCCCAAAGGAGCCAGAATTAGCCTTCAGTTACAGGAAGTGGGAGAATTGAGGAGGGAGTGTTGGTGTGAAGCAAGACTGTGTGTGTTTGGAAACTCAAGTATTAAAATGGGGAGTTACTTAACAGGAACACAATAGTTTACTACACATTAATAAGAAGAAATTTCACAGACATAGGTTTAGAAACACAGAGTGGGTAGCCTCCTTTTAGAATGGGGAAGCCATGTGATGGAGGAAGACATACTCCAACTCTGAATACTAACTGAACTCAGCATGTCAGTCATGGAGTCATTCTTCCCAGATGATGCTGACAGCAAAGATAACTGAGTGGAACGTCTGGAGTACCCAAGTCAGAACTGGTTGGGGTTCAGATGGAGGGGTCTGTGAGCAGCAGCCTACTCAACTTGTTAGGAAATCAATTAACCTAGCTGTGGAAAGTAGAGTCTTGTGAGGGCTGGAAGGTCAGACTCAGTTTGAGTTGGAATCTGTTTTCCCTCTGAATACAGTGCTTACAGGTTCATTATGCATCTCCTAAAATAAGTAACTGGTTTTATAGCTATTTTGGTGTGGCTTACCATCTCCAGCTCTCTTTTTGAGGTCTGGTATTTAGAGTAGGGAGTATTTCTTATGAGTCTTTGAACCTTCATATTGCTGACAGTAAACATTGAATGGAATAATAAAATGAGTGTTAGTAGGCTTTCCCAAAGCTCATTAGCCATGTACCCCAACTGACACCATCATCTACTTCAAAGACCCACTGCTAGCAACGGAATCAGCTGCCAAGTCCACTAAGTGAGGAGTGGACACTGGAATCTCAGAATTGAATCACAATAACCTTTCAACCCATGATAAATTTCAGGCCCACTGTATTAAAAGTTGCAGAGACCAGCATGACAGGAGGCCAAGAAAAGCAAACTCAGTCCCCCAATTCAGAAAGCTCCTTGGGATTTCCTGCTGTGTGATTTGACATGACTGAGTTTCTGAAAAGGCCATCCAAGCAGGAGACAAATCCAGCAGCAAATCTGCCTGGGGATGGATAACATAATATTTATCTTTCATTCCCTGCTTCCTTTATTTTATCAGTGGGGGATTGATTAAAGAGAGGATGTCTAGGCACCAGGCACCAGAGATCTGGGAAATAAAGCTATGAAGGCTCACAGGCTCTAGGTACACACATACCCAAGGTACATGCTGCCTTCAGGTCCACTCTGTCGAGCACAGCAGTTAGAAAGCAAGTACCAATCTGGACTATTGATAACTTATCAAAGTAAGCTCTTGAGCTTCTTTTGCCTGCATAATACATAAAAGAAGGGAGGGGTACAGTCTCTTTAATTTGGTGATGCTAATCCAGCATAGCTGGCATGATACAAGGGAAAATAAGGTCTGTGCAGTTTACTTCAGGGTTTTTAAAATCCAATCCATTCAGACAAATATTATTAGAGTCTAATAAGTTCCAAATATCATGTTGGGCACTGTGGATGCAACAACAAATGAGCTAGTCTCTGTTCCAGGAAAGCAGGTGCTTACCCAGAGGGGCTGATTTGAAATCTTAAGTGGGACAAAAGGATAGGCAGAGCTTGTCCTTGGGGTTGGGGGAGTGTGTGAGATCAAGATCTATGAGCAGCATGCAGGGATGAAACAAACAATAAACCCAGCACCCAAATGGCAATCTTAGTAGGTCATCAGTCCAATGGTACTAGAAATAGGGTGAGAAGCCAGATATAGGATCACCTAAGCTGAGAAATCAGAGGCAGTGGGAATCAACCTGGAGCAATTCCTCTATCTAAAGAAACAGACACTGGCACTTTAATAGCAAGGTGGGCCTCCTCCATGGATGTGAGGGGCTTTGTTAAAGATACTAACCCAGCTAAGATCCAGCTCTCCAGCAGCTAGTTCAGGGGTATAAACATGTTAACAAATCACTAGAAATGAATTTTCAGAATTCATAACAGAGGTCTGTACTCTGCCAGAAACGCTATGCAAAGCAAGTGACTTCTAAAATGATTAGATACACAAGCTGGTAAAGGAATTCCAAACAAAGGGCACAGCCTGTGCATGGACATGGGATGACGACAATGATGGAAGAAGAGTGAGTGATTCAGTGTGGCACGTGCATATTTTTGTGAAGGGAGGTGGCAAGAGACAAGGCTGAATATATAGGTTGGGTCCAGATGGTGAAAGGATTTATTTGTTGGACCTGAAATTTTAGATATTATCCTGAAAGCAATGTGGAGACGAACAAGCTTTTGAGTATAGGGTGTTCAATAATAAGTTGTCCCCTGAAGCTCTCTCAGCATGCTGATGGCTGAAAGAAGCAGATGATGCATTCCCACACATCCTTTCTCATTCTCCCATGAAATGTCCTGGTCCCAGCCTTGAACCAGGGCCCCCCACCTCTGCTTTGGAAAGTTTATCTTTGGATCCCACCATTTTGCCCAGCCCTTTTTGAGTTACAGATTACTTGCCAAATTCTGATGTACTTCACCAAGGGACCACTGCTCCCACTATCTATGAAAACATTATGGCAAAATAGAAACAAAAAGCATCAAAATTCTTTTTCTGGTCTTAGCCTCTGAAATGCTGTTATCAGTTAAGGGTAGAGATGGGGCAGTAACAGGATTTGGAGGTAAAGTTAAAGGGGAGATGGTAGAAAGAGAGCTATATTAGAGAAAGGAAGAACATTGAAGAGGACAAGTAAAGATAATGATGATCATTGCCGAGAGGATCAATGCAGAGATACTGAAGAGGTGGAATCTACAAGACTTGGTGATTAACTGACATGTTGTCACTTCAACTGAAGGTAAGGGAGAAAAAATCATGGAAGATCACTTTAGACCATGCTGAGCTTTTAGTGTTTGTGAGAAATCTGGGTAAGTATGTCGAATTGGCTATTGAAAACACAGGTATGGGGTTCAAGAGAGATTGAGAACCAAGTGCAAATTTGGTATTGTTTGAGATATACTGCAAAAATGAAGCCACGGAAATAAATGAGAGGATGGAATTGTAAAGGGGAGTATTCACGATAGAAAACAAAACTGAAAAAGAGGAACCAAAGGAAGAAGAGCTCTAAGAAAGGGCACCCCGAGCAGTAAAAGTAGAAAAAGGATTTGAACAAAGAGAACTGTCCACAGTTCAAAATGGTTCAGTCAAATGAAAATGGAAGAGAGGACACCGGATGCAGCAATTCACATGGGACATGGGGGAGTATAAATTGAAATAAGCTAAAAAGTGAATGGAACATCAACAAAATAGAGACAGGAAATATAGATTTCATTTCAAAAAAGTTTGCCTATGAAGGAAAGGAGAGGGCTACATTGGTATTTTGAGAATAAAACAAAAGCAAGGACTTCAGGAATTGTTTAAGGTAATGAAACATGAATATGTTTACAGGTTGAGGAAATGGGACCAGTAAAAGGGGAAAGACTGGATAGTACAAAATACAAAATCGATAATTGATTGAGCTCTAATCCAATTTCACTATTTCTAGCTGCATAAAAAATAGTCCATAAAACAAATTAATTAGTTCTTCTCTGATGTTCAAGACAAAACAAGATAGAAGGTAAAGAATGGAACATCAGGGGCTGGCAAGATGGCCAAATAGGAACAGCTCTGGTCTGCAGCTCCCAGAGAGATAAACGTGGAAGGTGGGTGATTTCTGCATTTCCAACTGAGGTACCTGGCTCATGTTATTGGGACCGGTTAGACAGTGGGTGCAGCCCAGGGAGGGCCAGCCAAAGCTGGGGCTGGCCAGGGGTGGGGGGCAGTGCATCACCTCACCTGGGAAGTGCAAGGGGTCAGGGAACTCCCTCCCCTCCCTAAGGGAAGCTGTGAGGGACTGTGCCATGAGGAAGGATGCACTCTAGCCGAGATACTATGCTTTTCCCATGGTCTTAGCAACCCATGGACCAGGAGATTCCTCAGGTGCCTATGACATGAAGGCCCTGGGTTTCAAGCACAAAACTGGGCAGTCATTTGGGCAGACACTGAGCTAGCTGCAGGAGGTTTTTTTTATACCCCAGTGGCTCCTGGAACACCAGTGAGACAGAACCGTTCAACCCCCTGGAAAAGGGGCTGAAGCCAGGGAGCCAAGTGGTCTAGCTCAGTGGATCCCACTCCCATGGAGCCCAACAAGCTAAGATCTACTGTCTTGAAATTCTTGCTGCCAGCACAGCAGTCTGAAGTTGACCTGGGAAGCTCGAGCTTGGTGGGGATAGGGGTGTCCACCATTACTGAGGCTTGAGTAGATGGTTTTCCCATCATGGTGTAAACAAAGCCAGAATTTCATATCTAGCCAAACTAGGCTTCATGAGCGAAGGAGAAATAAAATCCTTTACAGACAAGCAAATGCTGAGAGATTTTGTCACTGCCAGGCACACCTTACAAGAGATCCTGCAGGAAGCAGTAAACATGGAAAGGAAAAACTGGTACCAGCCACCGCAAAAACATACCAAATTGTAAAGACCATTGACACTATGAAGAAACTGCATCAACTAATGGGCAAAATAACCAGCTAGTGTCATAATGACAGCATCAAATTCACACATAACAATATTAACCTTAAATGTAAATAGGTTAAATGCCCCAATTAAACCCATGGTCTACTAAAAATACAAAAAAAAATTAGCCGGGCGTGGTGGTGGGTGCCTGTAGTCCCAGCTACTCGGAGAGGCTGAGGCAGGAGAATGGCGTGAACCCGGGAGGCGGAGCTTGCAGTGAGCCGAGATTGCGCCACTGCACTCCAGCCTGGGCGACGACAAAGCGAGACTCCGTCTCAAAAAAAAAAAAAAAAAAAAAAAAAAAAAAAAAAAAAGACACAGACTAGCAAATTGGATAAAGAGTAAAGACCCATTGGTGTGCTGTATTCAGGAGCCCCATCTCATGTGCAAAGACACACATAGGCTCAACATAAAGGGATGGAGGAATATTTACCAAACAAATGGAAAGCCAAGAGCATCAGGGGTTGCAACCCTAGCCTCTGATAAAACAGACTTTAAACCAACAAAGGACAAAAAAGACACAGAAGAGCATTACATAATGGTAAAAGGATGAATGCAACAAGAAGAGCTACCTATCCTAAATATATATGCACCCAATACAGGAGCACCCAGATTCATACAGCAAGTCCTTAGAGGCTTACAAAGAGACTTAGACTCCCACACAATAATGGTGGGAGACTTTAACACCTCACCATCAATATTAGACAGATCAATGAGACAGAAAATTCAAAGGATATTCAGGACTTGAACTCAGCTCTGGACCAAGTGGACTTAATAGACATCTACAGAACTGTCCACCCCAAATCAACAGAATATACATTCTTCTCATCACCACATCACACTTATTCTAAAATTGACCACATAACTGGAAGTAAAACACTCCCCAGCAAATGCAAAAAAAAAGGAAATTATAACAAAGAGTCTCTCAGACCACAGTGCAATTACATTAGAACTCAAGATTAAAAAACTCACTCAAAACCACACAACTACATGGAAACTGAACAATGTGCTCCAGAGTGACTACTGGGTAAATAATGAAATGAAGGCAGAAATAAAGAAGTTATTTGAAACCAATGAGAACAAAGACATATCATACCAGAATCTCTGGGACACAGCTAAAGCATTGTTTAGACGGAAATTTATAGCACTAAATGCCCGTGGGAGAAAGCAGTAAAGATCTAAAATTAACACCCTAACATTACAATTAAAAGAACTAAAGAAGCAAGAGCAAACAAATTCAAAAGCTAGCAGAAGACAAGAAATAATTAAGATCAGAGCAGAACAGAGGGAGATAGAGACATTAAAAACCTTTCAAAAAATGAATGAATCCAGGAGCTGGTTTTTTGAAAAGATCAACAAAATAGATAGACTGCTAGCCAGACTAATGAAGAAGAAAAGAGAGAAGAGTCAAATAGACACAATTAAAAAAAGATAAAGGTGATATCACCACTGATCCCACAGAAATACAAACTACCATCAGAGAATACTATAAACAACTCTATGCAAATAAACTAGAAAATCTAGAAGAAATGGATAAATTCCGGGAAACATACACCCTCCCAAGGCTAAACCAGGAAGAAGTTGAATCCCTGAAAAGACCAATAACAAGGTCTGAAATTGATACAGTAATTAATAGCCTACCAACCAAAGAAAAGCCCAGGACCAGATGAATTTACAGCTGAATTCTACCAGAGGTATAAAGAGGAGCTGGTATCATTCCTTCTGAAACTAACCAAACAATAGAAAAAGAGGGACTCCTCCCTAAGTCATTTTATGAGGCCAGCATCATCCTGATACCAAAACCTGGCAGAGACACAACAAAAAAAGAAAATTTCAGGCCAATATCCCCAGTGAACCTGGATGCAAAAATCCTCAGTAAAACACTGGCAAACCAAATCCAGCAGCACATCAAAAAGCTTATCCACCACGATCAAGTTGGCTTCATCCCTGGGATGCAAGGCTGGTTCAACATATGCAAATCAATAAACATAATCCATCACAAAAACAGAAGCAATGACCAAAACCACATGATTATCTCAATAGATGCAGAAAAGGCCTTTAATAAAATTCAGCACTGCTTCATGCTAAATACACTCAATAAACTAGGAATGTATCTCAAAATAATAAGAGCTATTCATGACAAACCCACAGCCAATATCATACTGAATGGGAAATGTTGGAAGTATTCCCTTTGAAAACCAGCACAAGACAAGAATGCCCTCTCTCACCATTCCTATTCAACATAGTATTGGAAGTTCTGGACAGGGCAATCAGGCAACAGAAAGCAATAAAGGGTATTCAAATAGGAAGAGAGGAAGTTAAATTGTCTCTGTTTGCAGATGACATGATTTTATATTTAGAAAACCCCATTGTCTCAGCCTCAACTCTCCTTAAGTTGATAAGCAACTTCAGCAAAGGCTCAGGATACAAAATCAATGTGCCAAAATCACAAGCATTCCTATACACTAATAGACAGCCAAATCATGAGTGAATTCCCATTAACAATTGCTACAAAGAGAATAAAATACACAGGAATACAACTTACATGGGATGTGAAGGACCTCCTCAAGGAGAACTACACACCACTGCTCAAGGAAATAAGAGAGGACACAAACAAATGGAAAAATATTCCACGCTCATGGATGGGAATAATCAATATTGTGAAAATGGCCATACTGCCAAAAGTAATTTATAGATTCAATGCTATCCCCATGAAGCTGCCATTGACTTTCTTCACAGAATCAGAAAAAATCACTTTAAATTTCATATGGAACCAAAAAAGAGTCCATATAGCCAAGACAATCCTAAGCAAAAAGAACAAAGCTGGAGGCATCAAGCTACCTGAATTCAAACTATACTACAAGACTACAGTAACCAAAACAGCATGGGACTGGTACCAAAACAGATACATAGACCAACAGAACAGAACAGAGGCCTCAGAAATAATGTCACATATCTACAACCGTTTGATCGTTGACAAACCTGACAAAAACAAGCAATGTGGAAAGGACTCCCTATTTAATAAATGGTGCTGGGAAAACTGGCTAGCCCTATGCAGAAAACTGAAACTGGACCCCTTCCTTACACCTTATACAAAAATTACTCAAGATGAATTAAAGACTTAAATGTAAGACCTAAAACCATAGAAACCCTAGAAGAAAACCAGGTAATACCATTCAGGACATAGGCATGGGCAAAGATTTCATGACTAAAACACCAAAAGTAATGGCAACAAAAGCCAAAATTGACAAATGGGATCTAATTAAACTAAAGAGCTTCTGCACAGCAAAATAAACTATCATCAGAGTGAACAGGCAACCTAAAGAATGGGAGAAAATCTTTGCAATCTATCCATCTGACAAAGGGCTAATATTCAGAATCTACAAAGAACTTAAACAAATTTACAAGAAAAAAACAAACAACCCCATCAAAAAGTGGGCAAAAGATATGAACAGACAATTCTCAAAGAAGACATTCGTGTGACCAACAAACATATGAAAAAAAGCTCATAATCACTGGTCATTAGAGAAATGCAAATCAAAACCACAATGAGATACAATTTCATGCCAGTTAGAATGGCAATCACTAAAAAGTTAGGAAACAACAGATGCTGGAAAGGATGTGGAGAAATAGAAATGCTTTTACACTGTTGGTGGGAGTGTAAATTAGTTCAACCATTGTGGAAGACCATGTGGCAATTCCTCGAGGATCTAGAACCAGAAATACCATTTGACCCAGCAATCCCATTACTGGCTATGTACCCAAAGGATTATAAATTATTCTACTATAAAGACACATGCACACGTATGTTTATTGCGGCACTGTTCACAATAGCAAAGCTTGGAAGCAACCCAAATGCCCATCAATGATAGACTGGATAAATAAAATGTGGCACATATATACAATTGAATACTATGCAGCCATCAAAAAGGATGAGTTCCTGTCCTTTGCAGGGACATGGATAAAGCTGGAAACCATCATTCTCAGCAAACTAACACAGGAACAGAAAACCAAACACCACATGTTCTCACTCAGTGGGAGTTGAACAATGAGCACACATGGACACAAGGAGGGGGACATCACACACTGGGGCCTGTCATGGGGATTGGGAGATAGGGGAGGGATAGCATTAGAAGAAATACCTAATGTAGATGACGGGTTGATTGGTGCAGCAAACCACCATGTCACGTGTGTACCTATGTAACAAACGTGCACGTTCTGCCCATGTATCCCAGAACTTAAAGTATAATAAAAAAAATTAAAAAAAAAAAAGAATGGAACATCAGAAGGGAGAAAGAAATTATAGGTGATTTTTTTTCTTTTTCTCTTGCCTTTGCCACCAGCAAAATTCTAAATCCTGAATTTGAAGCTCTGCTTTAAAAATGGTATATTATTTAAAAATGCACACAAGTATACTAATACTAATCCTAGTAAGTCATCATTCATCCATAGTTTTTTGGGGAAAGGGTGGCACTGCTTAGCTAAAGAGTGAGTCTAACTAATTAAGTAGATCATCATATATACCAAGGACACATTTGTGAATAATTACAAGATAAGAAATCCATTAGCTCTTAAAACTATGTTGAACATAACTCAATCTTTCTTTACTGATTTGAAAGAATCTTATAGTGCCCTGGGGCCATCATTATAAATATTAATTCTCATTGAAAATATGGAACTGTCAGTTCGTTGATACTTTCTAGTAGAAATAGCCTTTCTAATTTTAGACTTGTTATATAAATTGACAGATAGGTTTGAAGAAAGAAAAGGTTAATGCCGCAGATATTACAAATGTAGAGAATTACCAGTTTGCTTCTGGTCCCTAAAATTCTATGACTATTTCCAGCTGAAAATGTCCACCATGGTTATCAGAAATCTTATTTTAATAAGTTTACTGCAGGTCAATAATATAGCATATATTGATATAATCCTAAGGCAACTATTTTGGAAAAGTATATAAATTGGATGATAACACATTTCCATAGTTAAATGAATGACTTTGTGATAATATATGATGGAACATTTCCCTTTTCATATTTACCCAGCTGTATAATTTCAGTGATGAAAGGATATGACAGTTGACTTACCAATTCAAACTAAACATTTTACCTATAGTTTTTAGTGAGTTAAACGACAAATTCAGGTCAGTAGGGGAATGCTATTAATATATTTGGGTGAATTGCACCTACAGAAGAAAGTACTAGAAAGCAAAATGCATGGTTTATTTTGTAATGGGGCAGCATTTGAGGAGATTCTTTATTGAGGATAAATACACAGAATAGAAATATTGAATATGAGTTATAATTGCCATTATCAAAGGGAAAGCGAAATGGTATAAATACTGTAAAAGTCTTCAGGGCTGACTACGTCAGTTCTCAGTATTTATATAGTATCCTCAACAAAGTGTAGCATTTGACTATGAAATCATGTGTGTGAAAGCACATTGTGGGATATTTGCAGCATGCTGGGCACCAGGCTAGGCCCTGAGAGCATAAAGATACAGTTGTGCCCTATTAGACTCACGTCTAATAAAACAAGCACACACACACACATACACACATGTAATGCATATGTGTGTGTGTATAAAATTGTCTGTGAGGATTGCCTGAAGGAAATACAGCTTATTAGGAATCTATTCATTTATTATTTTAGATACAAGGAGTACATCTAGGTTGTGTTATTTTGGTTTTCCTAAAACCATGTTAAGATACATTTTCAGATTATGGTCTCACTTTTTCTTTCATTACACACTACACAAAGACAGCCTGCAAATATAATTTCTGTGCATTTGCTATGAAATGAGGGCCTTATTGGTATATCCCCTCTATCAACCTATGCACACTCTGAAGCTCCACTTGAGAGTTAAACATTGAAAACAGCATTGTATATCCCTTACGGCAGTGGTTCTCACAGTGTGGACCCCCTGAATCAGAACCCTCTGAGGATGCCTTATAAAAATGGATATTTTTAATCTTTGTCCTAGACCTATGAAATCAGAATCCCAGGTAATGGAGTCTGATAATCTGTCTTTTCACATACTCCCCAGGTGATCTGTGTGTGCCTTAAAGTTTGAAAGCTGATGCACTAAGAAGCCAAGAATGTTCTACATTAGAACATTCTTCCTCAGATCTGCGAAGCATATTCTCCTCCTTTTAGTTTTGGCCTTCAAGAGACTTAGTATCAAATCTGATGCTCAACTCTAACAACGATCATATTTTATCTAATCTTACTAATTCACTCATTGTAAGTTGCACATAATAACGATTATATGTATCACTAAAAATGCTGCCAATTAAACATTATTAGACACTTTCTGATTTTTGGAATGTTAAAATGTGAAATACGTGCATCTTAGAATTGATGGAGGATGGTCTATAGACTGCTATCCTTGTAACTCTTGTGTAACAGGATTGTCAAAATCAAAAAAAAGTTTCGAGAGACGAACACAAGTTTGCTAGAAAATCTGTGAGAGGGAGAGCACTTTTAGATTGAGGGAAGAGCAAGTGCAAAGTCCCAGGAGACATGAAATTCACATGCTTAGTCTAGAGAGTGTGCTAAAGTCAGACTGTTTGAGTTCCAATGTCTGCCTTGACGCTTACCAACTGAATGATATTGGAACAACCTAATTTTAAACGTCTCTGGGCGTAGGGTTGTAAGACTTAAATATCATAATACAAATAGAATGCTGAATACATTGCCCAACATCAATTCTCAGTTACAGATTATAATGGTGATTATTGTGAAAGGGAACAGTCTAGTGGGGAAGGAATGGGAAATGAGAGAAGATGAAGCTGGAGTGGCAAGTGGGAGTAGGATTTTGAGGATTGCACGTTCCTAAGACGCTTAGACTTTATCTCCTAATAGGGAATAACTGGAAGCAGGATAGTTATTGGTCTCATCTGAATTTGAAACCAATTACTCTAGTGTCAGTTTGGACAATGAATTCAAAGGCAGGGACCATAAAGACAGGGAAAGAAAACTTAGGAGCCTCTGGCAATAGTTCAGATGAGGGATGATAAGAATGGTTGCAGTCAAGATGAAGGGTGGGAAAGACTTCTGGAGAGATTCAAAAACTAGTTTGAATTACAAAGTATTTCAAAATTACATAACTCAATGGCAAATGTGATGTAGTGAGTGAGTGATCGGGAGATGTAAAAGATATTTCCAAGATTTTTTAGTGTACTGAATTATTTTTAGAGAGTAGATGCCTATTGTAGAGACTACAGCAGCCTGTGCCCTTAAGAAAGTTAAAAATGAAAATGGAAAACCTCAGAAGTCACCATATAATTAGCATTCACCTATACCACTAAATAAAGAGAAGACAAACTCAGGGAGAAGAAATGGCATAGACAGTAGGTTAATATTATCAGGAATGGATGAAGTTAATCACGAAAATAAAACAAGATATTAATCACAAAGTTCATATGTGCTTTTCTGCATCTACACTAGTAGATATTAAACATATTCACACACACACACACACACACACACACAGAGTTTTATGAATAGCAATAGGAGCTACAATAATTTGACCTATATTTACAGCTGGGGGCTGACCTGTAGCTGTAATCAGAAAATCTGAGTTCAAATCTTGGCAATGGCCATTTAATGACTGTGGTCTAAGACAGATTTGCTAACTTTGCTGACAGAGTTTCATCATCTATACAAACAAGAACAATTGTATCTACTTTACACTACTTCTGTAAAAGCATTTTGAAAATTATGAAGTACTCTATTTACTATATGCATTTTTTTTTTTTTTTTGAGATGGAGTCTCTCTCTGTCGCCCAGGCTGGAGTGCAATGGCGTGATCTTGGATCACTGCAACATCCACCTCCTGGGTTCAAGCGATTCTCCTGCCTCAGGCTCCTTAGTAGCTGGGATTATAGACGTACACCACCAGGCCCGGCTAATTTTTGTATTTTCAGTAGAGATGGGGTTTCACCATGTTGGTCAGGCTGGTCTTGAACTCCTGACCTCGTGATCCACCCACCTCGGCATCCCAAAATGCTGGCATTACAGGCATGAGCCACCGCATCTGGCCTACTATATGCATTTTTATCTGGTAGGAGTTTTACACCTTTAGTGAAACACGAAAACTCTATATGTTTTCATGAATCAGGATAAAAAGTACTTAAATCATTTTTAGTTTTAAAATGTAACTCCATCCTCATTTCTCAATACTATTTTTTTTAAAAATACATTTTAATATCTTTCTATTAGTTTTTAGATACCTCAGCCAATGAGATGTAATGCTAATGGAATTCTCCTGTAAAAACTATGATCAAATAGAAAGGAGATACATATATTTAACCTAGTTTAGGGTCAGACTCTGATTTGAAAAATCAAGACCTAAAAAAGTTGTTCTTGAAATAGAAATCAGAGTTGAATGACCTCAGTGCTACAGTAAATTTGGAATTACTCTAAGTAATCCTATGGTAATGAGAAAATGAAAAACAGAGGACATGGTACTAAAAGAAAGGCTAAAACAAGGGAACAAGGGAATGATGACTTAAGCATGTACTGAAATATAGCCTAGAAATATGGAGGAAAAAAATAAAGAGGATGCCGGCATTCTATTATATGACACTATTCATATTACATTTGTCCTTAAGTTTTCTTTTTCTTAATTTGCTACCCTAAACCAGAATGGAGATCCTGGCATTCACTTCATATCATTACCTTAGGTATAGAAATGTATTTCCTGGCATAATTAAGCTACACACAATTGCCCTGATCAGACAATCATCTTACAATAATCTTGTACATATTCCTTCCCCTTATAGATGAGTACTTTTCCCCAATCTGTAGGCATTTGATAAGGAAAGTGGGGAATGTTGGTAAAATATATTTATATTTGGGAATTTTTAAAGTTGAAAGGGGTATACACGTAAACAAATACTATACATAGACACAACCTATAAAATCACACTAATCAAAAAATAACTAATTGAAGACTTGAATATTAAATATTTATAAAAGTAAAACAGAAAAATATGTTGGGTGTAGTTGGTCTGATTAGCAAGCCTAAAATCATTAAAAGACTTACGGATGAGACAAAGGTTGAAAAAAAGGGACTTGATTTAAGATTGTAAAAGAAATGACACTCTATGGTTTGGTGGCAGGAAACGTAGCTAAGTTTGTGTAAAGGAAAAGTTTAAACCCAGCAGAGTATCACAATTTCATGAAAGAGAGTGCAGAATCCCATAATCACATAGTGAGAACCAACTTTAAGTAATGTGTTTCAAATTATGACTACTTAATGACAAAAACTCTGCATTAGTTTTTATATAATTAGGCTATTCCCATATTGGAGATACATTCAGACAATTTTGATTTTAGATCTGATGTCATGAAGATGAAGCACAACAGTGAGAGTATGGAAGCATAAAGTCCTTTGAATTTGACTCATCTAGAAATGGTATTATATTCTATATTTTTACAGTTTATCATATCATCACTATAATATTTAAAAGATAATAACTTAGAAAAGTAAACTGATTCTTAAAGGCCAGAATTTGAGGGATATGTATATAATAATGATAACATAACCAGAAATTAATGAAATTGTTTCTGACATATGAATCCTGATAGAATTCACTTTTACAAGATTAGACTGCCACAGGCTCATTTGTGATTCTGAAATATAGTATGTATATGTGTACATACCTATTTTATATATAACACATTATACATATACATTATATATGCTTTATATATACACATACATATATAGCATGCTGTAATATAGTTAGGCTTTTAAATTAGAAAGCAGTATGTACAAAATGCCTAGCATGATGAACTACTTTCTTGTTTTTAAACTTTTATTTTAAGTTCAGGGGTATATGTGCAGGTTTGTTATACAGGTAAACTTGTGTCATGGTATTTTCTTGTACAGATTATTTCATCACCCAGGTATTAAGCCTAGTACTCATTAGTTATTTTTCTTGATCTTCTCCCTACTCCCACCTTCCACCTTCCAACAGGCCCCAGTGTCTGTTGTTTTCCTCTATGTGTCCATGTCTTCTCATCATTTAGCTTCCACTTATAAGTGAGAACATGTGGTATTTGGTTTTCTATTACTGCATTAGTTTGCTAATGATAATGGCCTCCAGCTCCATTAATATTCCTGCAGAGGACATGATCTCATTCTTTTTTATGGCGGCATAGTATTCCATAATATATACGTACCACATTTTCCTTATCCAATCTACCATTATGAGTATTTAGGTTGATTCCATGTTTTCACTATTGTAAATAGTGCTGCAATGAACACATGCGTGCAGGTGTCTTTACGATAGGACAATTTACACTCCTTTGGATATATGCCCAATAATGAGATTGCTGGGTCAAATGCTGTTTCTGTTTTTGGGTCTTTGAGGAATTGCCACACTGCTTGCCACAATGGTTGAACTAATTTACACTTCCACCAACAATGTATAAACGATGAACTATTTCCTTTAGCTAAACTAATCATTACCAAATAAGTGAAAATAGTTTTAGTTTATAAATGGCTCTGTTTTAGACCTCTTTAAAGATTTTAAAAGTTAAGTGTAGACTTCAATTTTATAAAGCATGAACACTATGTCCAAATGCTGTTAGGCCTTGGGACCCAGAAATAATATGAAGCAACTGAAATACTTATTAAGATATTAAAAGCATTTTGAATATTAACTACATTTTGATCTATGAAATTTTTTTATGAGAAGATAACTATTATATTCAGAGAGGTCTTTGATTATCACTATATTATATAGTACTATCCAACTCAAAAACATTTTTCTCTTTAAAAAGAATAAGGACTGGGAAATTAGCTACAATTTCCAGCCAGGGATTTAAAGGCTAATTTCAAGGCACTTCAACAGGTTGAGTTAACACAGCAGATAAGTTCTTCTCTATAAATTTCCTACTGACATGTTTCATGATACAACAAGCCTCATCTGAAAAGCAGGTAACTTTTTCTTTTTTTATCTGAGCAAAAGCATGATTGCATTTTTTAAAAGTACCCTGTCTATGGAAAACCAATTTAGTTTCATTAATGAAAAGGAAGCACAATGTGATTGAGAATGTAATACGGAATTATAGTTCATTAATTCTTCAAGTATGTAATTTTCCAGGCTCCTGATCCCCCATTGATTTCTGCACACCCCCACAGGTCCCACTAAATGTGAGCAAAAGGAAATTTAATCGTGTTGCTGTGTCATGTGTGGCGATGCTGGTGCTCCACAATTAGGCAGAAACATTGTGAGAGGGATTTTTCCACCGACTGCTCCACCATGTAGCCCTGTTAACACTTCTTTGTTGTCAAAAATTGATCAATCACAGACCCACCGACAAATGGGACTGTGACAGTCTCCTATTACGTGGCCAGTATCATCAAAGGAGATGACACTTGCAACAATCGAAGCTGATAATTCAGTACACTTAATTAAGCATGATAAATTGGATGTATGCATCAATCTTTTTTAAAAAAACTTGTTTGGATTTTCCTATTAGTATCATTGCCATGGAATATGTCAATGCCCATTAAAATTTAAAACTCAAAATTTTACACTAATTAATAGAACACAATTACAATTTGGGGTGTTGGTTCAAAGAGTTATATCCTGATTTTCTGGTTTTTATAAGGGTTATCTTTTTAAAAAATATAATACTCTGTTCATCTCTCTGCTAACTTGTGCTTGAAACTTAAATTGCTTTATTTGCCACATCTCAGACTTGGGCAAAATTATCGCCATGAATATGGTGTCAATTAGTGAATGCCAGTAAATGTGGGCTGAAGAATTGAACAGAAATACATTATGTCTAAACCAAATTTAGCAAAATGTTGTATGGTACTGCTTTCTTGCCTTGTAAAGACAGCTAATATTTCAAGATGGCTATGGAAGCTGCACTGACAAACCTATTGGGGTTCTTCTATAAGGAATCAAGGTCAGAACAACCCTATTGTGCTTTGTTA
This sequence comes from Symphalangus syndactylus, assembly GCF_028878055.3. NCBI lineage: Eukaryota > Metazoa > Chordata > Mammalia > Primates > Hylobatidae > Symphalangus > Symphalangus syndactylus. The sequence goes on from NC_072439.2 coordinate 45,658,620, forward strand.
ATAGGCTCGAAGCACAGCACATACTTTATATACTAAGAGAAAAAAGGCAGGTAGAATCTTATAAAGTAGTGTTCTTAAAACAGCTGTGTGAACAAAAGCCATTTTAGCAGTGAGAGGAAAATCTACCATGGAGGTCAGCCTTTAAACAGCCCTTATAACAATTTCCTCTCTATAGATGGTAGAGTAGTAAATGGGGCAATCTTTAAAGAGTTTCAGCTTTTCATTCTTCCCTCTTTATATATTTTTATGCATAGTAGTGCCTTCCTGGCTTAGCAGAGTGTGAATGGTTCTGTCACCCAGAGCACACAATTCAGGCATGAGTCAGCAATTAGCCTGCACTAATATACCGTCTCAGCTCTCAGGTCTGCAATGACTGGGTTGAAATGGTATATGGTGAAAGTTGAGAATGCTTGTTAAGAATCCAGTAAAGTAATTACTTATTTTTTCACAGGTTTATTGTCCATCTACCTCATTCTAAAGTAAAGCTCTGTCCGGGAAGTGATGTTATCTTGTTCATTAGGGAGTCTCCAGTCTTCAGAAGAGTTCTTGCCACATCGCAGGCATTCAATATAAATTGATCAAATGAATGAATTAATTTTATGCCCAATGTTGATATTTCATATTTGGTAAATACCTTAATTGAAACACCAAAATGAGTTTTGCAGCATTTCAGCATCGTATGTGCAATATGAGAAGTTGTTACCCTTAGACATAGACATTTTCTCTTGGGGTCGCATGATGATAAGATAAATAAACTGCACAATAATTTGACTATAGAAATCCATTTCTCTTGACTCAGTTCTAAAACAGCTTCTAAGTTTTCAACTTTATTTAGTAGGAACTCCTGGATCAATATTAACCATAAGAATTTTATACTCAGGGTATGTAGATTACAGCCACCCATGTATACAATAAGCACAATAAGCAAACAAAAAAGAAAATGAGGAGAGCAGAGAAATCATAGCAAAATGAGCATAGCTCAAAAAAGAAAAAAAGGACTTTCTTTCTTACTTTCTTCCTTTCTTTTTTTTCCATTTGTATGTCTTCTTTAATTTTTTTATCAATGTTTTGTAGTTTTTTTTATTATTATTATACTTTAAGTTTTAGGGTACATGTGCACAATGTGCAGGTTTGTTACATATGTATCCATGTGCCATGTTGGTGTGCTGCACCCATTAACTCGTCATTTAGCATTAGGTATATCTCCTAATGCTGTCCCTCCCCCGTCCCCCCACCCCACAACAGTCCCCGGAGTGTGATGTTCCCCTTCCTGTGTCCACGTGTTCTCATTGTTCAATTCCCACCTATGAGTGAGAACATGCGGTGTTTGGTTTTTTGTCTTTGTGATAGTTTACTGAGAATGACGGCTTCCAGTTTCATCCATGTCCCTACAAAGGACATGAACTCATCATTTTTTATGGCTGCATAGTATTCCATGGTATATATGTGCCACATTTTCTTAATCCAGTCTATTGTTGTTGGACGTTTGGGTTGGTTCCAACTCTTTGCTATTGTGAATAGTGCCACAATAAACATACGTGTGCATGTGTCTTTATAGCAGCATGATTTATAGTCCTTTGGGTATATACCCAGTAATGGGATGGCTGGGTCAAATGGTATTTCTAGTTCTAGGTCCCTGAGGAATCACCACACTGACTTCCACAATGGTTGAACTAGTTTACAGTCCCACCAACAGTGTAAAAGTGTTCCTCTTTCTCCACATCCTCCCCAGCACCTGTTGTTTCCTGACTTTTTAATGATGGCCATTCTAACTAGTGTGAGATGGTATCTCACTGTGGTTTTGATTTGCATTTCTCTGATGGCCAGTGATGATGAGCATTTTTTCATGTGTTTTTTGGCTGCATAAATGTCTTCTTTTGAGAAGTGTCTGTTCATGTCCTTTGCCCACTTTTTGATGGGGTTGCTTTTTTCTTGTAAATTTGTTTGAGTTCATTGTAGATTCTGGGTATTAGCCCTTTGTCAGACGAGTAGGTTGCGAAAATTTTCTCCCATTTTGTAGGTTGCCTGTTCACTCCGATGGTAGAAGCTGATAAGCAACTTCAGCAAAGTCTCAGGATACAAAATCTTTCTTTCTTTCTTTCTTTCTTTCTTTCTTTCTTTCTTTCTTTCTTTCCTTCTTTCTTTCTCTTTCTCTCTCTCTCTCCTTTGAAAGAAATTCTATTATTCCATGGCCCATCATTACATTTTATTTATAAACAATATTTTTAAGACTAAATTATTCAAATGTTATTTATTTATTTATTTTTAGACAAGGTCTCACTCTGTTGCCCAGGCTGGATTGCAGTAGTGTGATCACAGCCCATTATAGCCTTGACCTCCTGTGTCCAAGCAATTCTTCTGCCACAGTCTTTTGAGTAGCTGGGACTACATGTGTGCACTATCATGCCCAGTTAATTAAAAAAAAATTTTTTTTTTCTGTAGTGATGGGATCTCCCTATGTTGCCGAGACTGGTCTCGAACTCCTGGGCTCAAGCTTTCCTCCCACCTTGGTCTCCCAAAGCACTGGGATTACAATGTGAGCTACTGTGCCTGGTCTGCTCTTTTTGATAATAATTTGATTTTCTTAAAAAATGTGACGAGCAGAAACTCAGCTAATTAGGCAAATTAGGAAACATACTAGGAATTTATTTTAGCTTTCATATTCACTCATTTTAACATATTTTCTGGACAACATGTTTCAGTGTTGTTGATTTTGAATGTTTGTAGACAGGTAAATGGAAAAAGCTAGAGAACATAAATATATAAGGAAAATGGGAGACTTAGTTTAGACGGTAGAATGAACAACAGCACATATCTCTACTAGCAAAAACATCAAAATCACCATCAACTAAATGAGTATGATGCAATGGCTTAAAGAAAGAAATCTAAGTTTCCTCAGCAACTTGCAGATATGTGACATGGCTAAGAAGCCACACTGGAGACTAGACAGATTCTGAAATTTATCAGCAATACTGCCAGATTTGTCAAGAGATCTAACTGGGAATTCTCTTTTAATTAAGGAGTGGTAGAAGCAGCACCAGGGAAAAAGCTTAAGAAACAGAGGCATGCACAGCAGGGCTGATACTGGAAGAGAAGAGAACGTGCAGTCAGAGGGCTGACCCAAAGGCTGAGGTGAACTTCTACAGGAATGGAAATGTTCTCCAATAATGTGGATTGAGCTGTCACACCAAACATTTGATGAAATCCTAGAAATGAGAGCACAGCCCAGGTATTACAAGACGCTCCATCAGCTGAGCTCTCCTCTCAGCCCACTAGGCTCTCAAGCCGTAGGAAATTATGGATAGAACACAAAATGCCTCATCTTCAAACCACAACTGTGGAGGGTACAACAAACAGTTTTGAGATAGGGCAGAAAGAAGCCAAAGAGAAAATCTGGACCAAACTGCCCAAGTGTGAGTAAAATAGAAGGAAAATGAATGGAATTGATAACTGAAAACAACAGAAGACAATCAAAGGCGTAGCACAGAAAGAAAATACCCAGCCTAGGAGAAAGTGTAACTCCAAAACAGAAAGAAATGTACCACAAGCACTTAATAGGAAGACATCAATTAAATAATGAAGACTCAGGGATGAGATAATTTTTGAAAAGCAACAAAAAACCCACTAATAAATAGAAAATCACAGGCCTAAAGGCAATAAATTTGAAGACCAGAACGTCTTCACTGAAGCAAAGTAGAAACAGCAAAGAACAGAATATATTCTTAAAATAAAGTTTCCAACTTAAAAGGAAGACTTGTGATAGTCACAGAATATGTGGTTGGAAAGGAAAAGATTTAAGTAATTAGAATGAAACTAATAGATATGGAGAACTGGCAAAAATAATTCAGTTAAGGGTAACTGAGGTCCCTGAAATAGAGACCTTAATAAATGCAAAAGGGGCCGGGGGCGGTGGCTCACGCTTGTAATCCCAGCACTTTGGGAGGCCCAGGCGGGCGGATCACGAGGTCAGGAGATCGAGACCACGGTGAAACCCCGTCTCTACTAAAAATACGAAAAATTAGCCGGGCGTGGTGGTGGGCGCCTGTAGTCCCAGCTACTCGGAGAGGCTGAGGCAGGAGAATGGCGTGAACCCGGGAGGCGGAGCTTGCAGTGAGCCGAGATCGCGCCACTGCACTCCAGCCTGGGCGACAGAGCAAGACTCCGTCTCAAAAACAAAAACAAAAACAAACAAACAAAAAAAATTAAATGCAAAAGGAAACACTTAAGTATTTAATATGAAAATTCCCCACAACGCAGAAAGATTTTAACTCTACACAGGGAGACTATACCAGTTTCTAGGAGATTGCTCAACATGGAGACGCTCTGCACTCAGAGTTTTGCATGGCTGGCATCTTGGGAGCATTCCTGTCTTGGATTAGATGTTACACACTAAGAGAGTTCTTGGACCATGCAATCCAATAGCCTCCCTAGTTGTTTTCTTTCATATCATTAAGCGTTTTTGCTTGTTTGTTATTTTTTATTTTATTTTTATTTTTTTTGAGATGGAGTCTCGTTCTGTAGCCCAGGCTGGAGTGTAGTGGTGTGATCTCAGATCACTGCAACATCTGTCTCCTGGGTTCAAGTGATCTCGGCTCACTACAACCTCCAGCCTCCTGGGTTCAAGTGATCCTCCTGCCTCAGTCTCCTGAGTAGCTGGGATTACAGGCGTGGGCCACAACGCCTGGCTATGTTCTGTTTTATTTTTATTATATGTTCACCATCTGAAAAATCTGTACAAATTATAATTACAAAAATAATTTAAATTTTATAAAATTTGAAAATGTATAAAATAAAAATGAACAAAAACCCGGTGGGGTAATATGTTCATCTTTGACATCAAGGACTTTAGTAATATTATCTTAAATTTAAAAATGCAGTGAAAATATCTATAACCCACTTAATATTTTCAATAATCTTTGTCTTTTTTTAACTTAAAGGAATGTTTAAAAATAATACAATTTGTGATTTTAAAAAACCCACTAAACACCTTGTATGCCACATTAAATGGAGTTTGGAGTGATAAAGAAAAAAAAAAAAAAAGAAACCCACTTAGTCTTATTTTGTGCCAATATAAGATGATATTTACAGGAATATTACAAATTTGTAAATTAACATGAAACAAAAATACTATTTGAATTAAGAGTTGCTAGTGCTTCAGAGATTTGGCACATATGTTCTTTCTGCCAAGAATATTCTGGCCTCAAATATTTGCAGGGCTTGCTCTCTTATCTTCGTTAGGTATTTATGATATTACTGACTCACTGAGGCCTTCTTGAGATGTCTAAAATCACAACCTCAAATGCATCTATACTTGACATACCCTGTTTCTCTACTTTACTTTCCTCCTTAAGACAAAACTATTTATTATAGGATTCATACTATTCTCTAGTATTAATTTAGTATAAATTATAGAATGCATCCTGTTTGTTATGTGTCTCATCTAACATACATGTATTTTACTTACACATCTTGTGTATGGTTTGCCTTTCTTCCCTTACAGCATAAGATCCACATGGGCAGGAATTCTCATCTATTTTCTTCACTATTGTCCTCAGCGTCTAGAACAGGGCCTTTCACATAGTAGTCAGTAAAGCGAATACTTGTCTAATAAATGAATGACTCAAAAATAAATAGAAATTTGTGAGCACAATGGAACACCATCCTATTAGCTACTATACTTAATCCCTTTTTAACTTACTTAAAACTTGAGAGATACAAGTAAATAGATATAACATAATAATTGAAGTTTGAGGATTCATTTTTCAATCAGGTATGTGCAGGCAGATATTTCTACAAACTCCTGGCAGCTTTGGTTCTCAGAGGCTTAGAAGCATTTACACTTCTTGATTTGCTGTATCTTTGCTGCAAAGCACTGACATCTGCCTCTACCTAGCATCAGAGAGATATGGAGCCAAAATAATTTATAATAAAATATTATAAGATGAAGTCTCAGTCTCTGGTCTTGCCTTTTGGGTGTCCAGTTGACTCTAAAGCAACCGCATTTTGCTTGATTAATGCAGTGAAACTGTAGGGGATGTGGAAATGTGAACTTATTTTGACAGAGCACCACTATTTTCCAGGCATGCTTTCAATAATGCATATAAAGCACTGAGCATAGGGTTTGCTATACAGCTATAGTTCAATACATTGTCATGTTATCTTCATTATTATCACAGCTCCAGTCATCTCTCACATTGAATAGACCTTCTGATTTTTCTTCTTACTCCCACTTTGACGCTCTTCCAATATCTTCTCCACATTCATGCGAAAGTGATCTTTGAGTAACTCAAATCTGACCATACTTAAAATATTGACCAGCTTCTCTTTGGCTGGAGGGTGAAGACCAAAATGTTAATGACCTACAAGCCATCATAGTTTGACCCCTACCTGCCTCTAAAACCTCATCATACACCAGGCTTTCCTGGCCTCTGTGCTCCAGACACACTGGTCGTCTTTCCATTCCTCAAATGTGCCATGCTGTCCCCATCACAGGCTCTTGGCACATGCTGTTTTCTCTGAGAACACTCTTCCCCTCTACTTCACCAACAAATCTTCCTCTTCCTTTAGATCTCAATTCAAACCAATGACCTTAGTAAAGCATTCAGGCATCCCTGAGTAGATCAAATCCCCCATCCCACTCCCACACACAATGTGAATGGCCGCTTTTGCAGTTGTGCAATGCAGCAGCTCTGACTTCTCTGTAGGATTTCACAGTCATATCTGCAAATTATCAGTGGGATCCTTTGATTAGGTCTCTTTCCTCACTAAACCATGAGCTCCTTGAGGGCAAGTGGTGAGTCTTTTCCATGATTAAATCACAGGGTCTTCCCAGTGCCTGTCCTAATAAGCAGGCTTGTGTTGAATAATTATCATCATGATCACTATCCCCATCAACATCATCATTATTACCATCTCATTCCTAGGAGACATCTTTCTTATGATTTACCCCTAGAGCCTACCTTCTCTCTTTTTTTTTTTTTTTTTTTTGAGATGGAGTCTTGCTCTGTCGCCCAGGCTGGAGTGAAGTGGCACAATGATCTTGGCTCACTGCAAACTCCGCCTCCCGGGTTCACACCATTCTCCTGCCTCAGCCTCCCGAGTAGCTGGGACTACAGGTGCCCACCACCACGACCAGCTAATTTTTTGTATTTTTTTAGTAGAGACGGGGTTTCACCGTGTTAGCCAGGATGGTCTCGATCTCCTGACCTCGTGAACCGCCCGCCTCGGCCTCCCAAAGTGCTAGGATTACAGGCATGAGCCACCGCACCCGGCCGAGCCTGCCTTCTCTTAAAACTAGCTCCAATGGAACTAGCAGACCTTGATCGTCGCATTTATATAATAGTAATTGCCCTGACTCTTTAACATGTCGCCCTATCAATTCTAACTTGTAGTTTTGAATTCTGCCTAGATCACACCAAGTGGAAGTAATTTCTATCTTTCGAACCTTTTGAAGTCCTCACATGCTATAGTAATGTGTGTATTTTCAATTCCTTCTACTGAAATTTAAATTCCTTAGAGGTAAGAGCTGGCCTGTACTTATCTTTGAATATTCTGTAGTACCAAACATTATCCCTTAAATATAGTTCAGTAAGTATCTATTGAAGTAAATGGTTGTTTTAACTCAATTTCTCTCTGATTCTATTTGAGTCTGTTCTTCGTCCCTCTACTTCTGTTTTAACAATTATTTTTTTCTTTACTAACTTTCTTCAAGGAGCTACACCTTTCCATTTTGTAAACATCTTAAACATAGTAAGATCTTTAAAATACAGCATACCTAAATGTTAAATATATACAAACAAAACATATACTTAAATATATAGAAACAAAAAACCCCTCATCCTATCACAGAGTACTTCAAGTGTAAGTAAAACGATAGAAAACTTCAATTCTGAAAACAAATTGAAAGTAAAGTAATTGATCAAGATAGAAAGAAAAGGCCTAAGGCTATGAAAATAGAGTTAAGAGAAATAGGAAAATGCCTTGAAAGCAATGAGAGTACCACAATAAAATGGTATGAAGGCTCTTCCACAGTCTTCCTTCTCGGCCTTGCTTAGAGTTGTGCATCTTTAATTAAAATCTATACTTTGCATATTCCTCAAATCTATACCTTGCAAATATAGCCTTTTTTTGTGGCAACAAAAAACTCCAGGAGAGAGTAATGTGTGCCAGGGACTGGGCAAGAGATCCACCCAGCAACAAAGTCAAAAAGAAAAATTTAAAGAGTTTTTAACATCAAACAAAATGGTGCATACAGGTTTTCCTGAAGAAACAGACTTATTCCATGGTTTGGATTTTAAGAGTAGTTTATAGGGAAATGTCTTAAGGTGACGGTCAATATTTTATTGCTGTTTTGCAAAGAAACAGAAAAAGCCTTCAAAAGCCTACTTTCTCTGTCTCTCTTAGGTTCAATCACAACTTAGTTTTTTCTCAAAGGCATTTCTCAGGGGCATTCTTTTGTTTGTTTGTTTTGCAATACTTTATTCAATTCAGGTTTGGAGCTCAGAGAACCCAGAAGAATGGATTTTGACATGTCCTTTTCATTTTTACTCTCTAAAAACATCAGAGATTTTAAGCCAGCTTTTGGTAGGTGCTAGATCAAAGTTACTTCCAATTTTAATTTTCTGATTTGTCCCTGAATTGTTGTCATTTTGATTTGTTTATTAGGAGAGCATGCATCACTTTAGATTCAAACACATGGGCAACCAAGTCTACATGTTTTTGTAAAAAATCAGAAGTTTGGATTAGCTCACAGAAGTAACATACTCTTGCAGGTATACCAGGGGGCGAATTATAGGTGAGATCAGATTATTTTCCCCCAAATCAGTTTTGAATCTGTTCAAAGGCATGGACAAATACTTAGACCCTAGTTTGCTATGCCAAAAGGCATATAGATAATGATTTTGTTCTGAAACAAGTGTAACACTTGTTAGCATCTTGGCCTTACATCTGTCCATCAAGAACCTTCAAGACAGTGGAAGTAGACTGATTTTGAGTGGAACCATACTCTGATAGGTCCTATAAGATGTTGACTCTAAAATTTATATTCCCAGCTTTTCGTATGGCTTACCACATAAAACAGATTATTTACTACTGTTGCCTTAAAATAGAAGAATGCCTACTAAATATGACTTCAGTTCCAATACCAAGAAGCACAGTGTAACTGTGTCAAATACAGTTAAACTGTTTTCTCACTGTTTTAAATCAATAGGGTCAGTTATTTTTAAAGACACATTTGGCATTAGAATATGAGACTTTAATTCCTTGCTCTGGCACCTTCTGGTTGTGTGAGACTAGAAAAGAAAATTTGTTAATGCCTTTATTACCTCAATTACCTCATCTCTAAGATGTGGAATATCTGTCATACATATTTCAATGGCTTTCTGAGAGAGTGCATCAAATGACATAATGTATTCTGTAGCTCTATGAAACTGTTAAACCATATTCAAATATCCATAACAAATTATTTTATGGGTTATTTATATACATTATTTAACTATCCAGAAAGCTTTCTGAAAGCAAAAAATAAGTGTTTCAGAATTTTTCTTGGGATGGTTAAACTGTTTTTTAAAATGTGCTGCAATGGTATGTGTTTAGAGAGAAAATCTCTCCAAAAGTCTACTTGATTGGACTTTGTACCCACTTCATTTCTTTCTTTTTTTTTTTTTTTGAGACAGAGTCTCGGTCTGTCGCCCAGGCTGGAGTGCAGTGGTGCAATCTCGGCTCACTGCAAGCTCCGCCTCCCAGGTTCACGTCATTCTCCTAACTCAGCCTCTCCGAGTAGCTGGGACTACAGGCGCCCGCCACCACGCCGGGCTAATTTTTTTTGTATTTTTACTAGAGACGGGGTTTCACCGTGGTCTCGATCTGCTGACCTCGTGATCCACCCGCCTCGGCCTCCCAAAGTGCTGGGATTACAAGCGTGAGCCACTGCGCCCGGCCTTGTACCCACTTCATTTCAAGACTAACTTGTAGTAGAGACTCCTACTCTGGTATAACCTTCTTAACTGTGTAATGTCATTTTTCTATTATGGGTTCATCAGAATAGGGGATAGTTATGTGGACGATTCACACTGATTCAAGGGAAAATATGGTATCTGTTGAGTTTAAGTTGGGAGTAAGGAACAGCCTGCTACCCTCACTGCCTTGTCTCACAGATCTGTGAGCTCTCACAGAAAAGCATCACAGAAGTGACACAAAGTAAGTGCTCAGAAGTAGGACAGATGTCATTCCAGCTGGGTGTGGTGGCTTACGCCTGTAAGCCTCCCAGCACTTCGGGAGGCTGAGGTGGGCAGATTGCCTGAGCTCGGGAGTTTGAAACCAGCCTGGGCAACATGGAGAAACCCCATCTCTACTAAAAATACAAAAAATTAGTGTGGTGGTGGGCACCTGTAATCCCAGCTACTCAGGAGGCTGAGGCAGGAGAATCGCTAGAACCCAGGAGGCAGAGGTTGCAGTGAGCCGAAATCGCACCACTGCACTCTAGCCTAGGTGACCGAGACAGACTCTGTCTCAAACAAACAAACAAAAAACTCATAATGCATGAATTTGCTGAATTTCTGGAAAATGGCTTTAAGTTCTAAAAATCACTAAAAGGAAGCCTCAGGGTATTTTATTATTTGTGAGCTGCACATTTCAGCTCATTTTATATAACAAATGCCTATTTCTCAAATGCTGTTGGAAGGATATAGAGCTTCAGTTTGAATTTAAATTATTGCAATATTTTAAAATCAGTATAGAAAATAATATGATTGCAAAATAGTCAATAAAGTAAAACATTTACATGTTAACCTCATTTTGAGACAAACTTTTTAAAAAATTTAATATTTGCATGGGACAATTTACATTTCCACTTCCTAAATGATTCAGTCACTTATGAAAGTGATTCCATATCTACTTTAGGTGATATACATATAATTTCATGCATATAATTTCAGACCTTTCAGTGAATAAATAAAACTTTCTAGTAGTTTTAAAGTCTATACTTGAAGCCATCAGTTTTTACTTACCAATGTGCCACTAATTGGACAGCTACTTTTGTGTATGTAAGTTTTAATTATAGGAAAAGTAATCAGAGCTCTACATCTTAGATACTTAATTTAAAAGAAAAAAGATTTTTTTAAATCTTTTACAATCTACACTGCCCACTTGACAAATAGAAGGCAGAATAAACTAATGAAGGGTTATAACTCAATTCATAACTGTTAAGTTATCTGTTAAAGATCTTATTATAAAACACTCTTCTAAATATCTGGAGTACTTTCCTTATAGTTGCTTAAACACCAACAATCAACCTACAGATTGAAGTAGAAATTCCTTCACAGGAATTCCTGAAAGGAATGATTTTTAGCTATAAAGTAACTTTTAATGCTTAAAAATATTATGTATAAAACCATTAAGTGGCTCATTTTAACTACTTGTCTTTATATAGGTTGGTTAAAAGAAAAAAAAATCATTCTTGAAAAAATTCAGTTTGTTTTGAAGTGAAAAGTAGGGTTCCTAAATGCCTTAAGGCCATTTTCCCCTTGAGGGATTACAGTAAGTTAATAAAAATCAGTTGAAAGCTATTATTGAACTATGATCTTAACTTTAACATAGAGATCTTAAAAATATATTGCAAGTTTTGATTGTGGGCAAAGGAAAAAGAAAGATCAAATTAGGGCCTAAAACATGGTAAATATTGAAAAGAAAAAAGTATCTGATGATTGCTTTAATTTTAAAAATTCAAGTCAACAAAACATTTTAAGCTCACACTAAAAAGACACAATGGTATGCCAGGCATTCTTGAGCAGGGATGTGGAAAAGGAATTACAACTGTATCCTTTAACTTTTTCCACACTTTTTCAAGGCTAATTACTTCCTTTCATTTAAATCCCAAAGAAGGTAGAGACAAGGCCATGGATAGTAGGAGGAGGGTGGGTAAAGATTGGGAAGGGTGCTTTGACAGAGAAAGCTGTTAAAACTTGATGAGACAGAAATGGGCATGAAGTAGTTGTTCTGAAGAGTGGAGTAAGAAAAACATTCTAAGGAATGGTAGCTCTGCTTGCCCTTTTGAGATTTGTGCTCATGAATTTAAAGAGTGACCAGTCAGTGCAGTTGTATGTTTTTCCTCCAGCCACAATCAGCTGCTCATGAGCAGAATGGAAGCCAAGGATTACATCTGAGCCAGGCCTGGGCTTTTGCTGGGCAATATGCTATTTGGAGAAAGAGCAAGAAAGTTAAGGGTATTCATAAAGCTGTGTTTAGAATGATTAACCAATCAAAGTGGTATTATTGATGAACCTTGAAATCAAGCTGGGTATTAGAAAAGTGCTTAGATAAAATAATTAATATGTTCAACAAAGTTAAACAATTAATGAAATGAAGATACTATGGCATATGAGATGAAAGGACAGGAAGTGGTGGCCAAAAGGTAGAATGCTTTAAAGTGAAATTTAGGGAGTGATGTAGTTATAGGTGAAGATAAGGTCAACGTTATGACCATAGGTGTGAGTAACTACGGTAGAATGAAGGAGGTGAGAAGATCAAAGAACTGGAAAAACAGAGTATTGCTTGGTGCTATGGTTTGAATGTGTCACTCAAAGTTCATGTGTTGGAAACTGAATTTCTAGTGCAACAGTGTTGGGAGATAAGGCCCAATAGGAGGTGATTAGGTCATGAGGATCCTGCCCTCATGAATGAATTGATGTCATTTTCTTGGAGTAGGTGTGTTTGTCAGGCCTCTGAGCCCAAGCCAAGCCATCGCATCCCCTGTGACTTGCACCTATACACCCAGATGGCCTGAAGTAACTGAAGAATCACAAAAGAAGTGAAAAGGCCCTGCTCTGCCTTAACTGATGACATTCCACCATTGTGATTTGTTCCTGCCCCACCTTCACTGAGTGATTAACCCTGTGAATTTCCTTCTCCTGGCTCAGAAGCTCCCCCACTGAGCACCTTGTGACCTCTGCCCCTGCCCACCAGAGAACAACCCCCTTTGACTGTAATTTTCTATTACCTTCCCAAATCCTATAAAACAGTCCCACCCCTATCTCCCTTCGCTGACCCTCTTTTCGGACTCAGCCCGCCTGCACCCAGGTGAAATAAACAGCCATGTTGCTCACGCAAAGCCTGTTTGGTGGTCTCTTCACACAGCACAGCACCAAATTTCATATGCGTCCATGTGAAGAGACCACCAAACAGGCTTTGTGTGAGCTACATGGCTGTTTATTTCACCTGGGTGCAGGTGGGCTGAGTCCGAAAAGAGAGTCAGCAAAGGGTGGTGGATTATCATTAGTTCTTATAGGTTTTGGGATAGGCGGTGGAGTTGGAGCAATGTTTTGGGGGAAAGGGGTGGATCTCGCAAAGTACATTCTCAGGGGTAGGGAGAATTACAAAGAACCTTCTTAAGGGTGGGGGAGATTACAAAGTAGCTTCTTAAGGGTGGGGGAGATTACAAAGTACATTGATCAGTTAGGGTGGGGCAGAAACAAATCACAATGGTGGAATGTCATCAGTTAAGGGTATTTTTACTTCTTTTGTGGATCTTCAGTTACTTCAGGCCATCTAGATGTATACGTGCAAGTCACAGGGGATGCAATGGCTTGGCTTGGGCTCAGAGGCCTGATGGTGTTATCCTGAGGGTGTGCTTGTATAAAAGAAAGTTTGGCCCCTTCTTGCCCTTGTGCTCACTTGCCCTTCCAACTTCTGTCATGGGATGAAGCACATAGCAAGAAGGCCCTTACCACATGTGGACCCCTTGACCTTGGACTTCCCAGCTTCCAGAACTGTAAGAAACAAATTTCTTTTCACCAAAATTACCCAGTATGTGGTACTCTGTTATAGCAACACAAAACAGACTAAAACATTCAGGTTATCCACTTGCATACTGAATGAGACAAGGAAGGTACAGTAGAAGAATGTCATCAATCACATGTCAGAATCTTCAATGAATGAAAGTTGACAAGGAGGGTTGGAGGGTATATTCTGATGGTGTAAGATTCAAAGCTCAAACTCCATTTATTTTAAAAAGGCTTCCCTAACCACTAATGTTCACACTCTGTCACATTAATCTATTTTATTTTCTTTATAGTACTTGATGCTACAAATTATTTGTTTCCATGTATGTTGTCTGGACGCCACACCCCGCCAACACCAGAAAGTAAAACTTATGAGAGCAGGGACCTTTTCAACTGGGTCACTACTATTTCTTGGGGTTTAGATAGTAGTGGGCATATCTTACACATTGATAAATGAATAAACCAATGAATAAATAAAAGAAACTACAAATTAGACATTTACCATATGTCATGAACTGTGTGAATTATTAATAAAAAACAAAGATTTATGACATTATATTTCTTTATGAAAAATTCACTCTATAGAGGAGCTTCATTCTAGAAAAACCAACACTAGGAAACATACGAAATGAACACTAAGTGTGATAGAAAGTGCTTGAAGTGTTTAAAGGTACAAGTGATACGGTTCCCCCATCATGGTTCAAATACCACTTCTATTTATTTATGTATTTAATTATTTATTTGAGACTGGGTCTGGCTCTATTGCCCAGGCTGGAGTGCAGTGGCACAATCTCAGTTCACTGCAATCTCTGCCTCCCAGGCTCAAGCCATCCTCCCACCTCAGCCTCCCGAACAGCTGGGACTACAGGTGTGCACCACCACGCCTGGCTAATTTTTGTATTTTTCATAGAGGTGGGTTTTCTGCCATGTTGCCCAGTCTGGCCTCGAACTCCTGAGCTCAAGCGATCCGCCCACCTTGGCCTCCAAAAGTGCTGGGATTACAGGCATGAGCAACTGTGCCCAGCCTTAAATATCACTTCTTTAAGAATGCCTTTCTCATCTACACCATAGACTAGGTCAGGCACTCTGCTATATCTTTTCATAGCACCTTCAACTCTTACCATTAAGGTAGTTAAATAATTACATAATTGATTTTAAATGTCCGCTTATCCTCCTAAGATGCAGATAGAAGAGGAAGTATCTACCTTTTTTAACACTGTAAACCCAGCAGCTATTCACAGATGACTGGTCAGCCTGGCCTTTCTGTGGGACAAATAGCTAAGTGACAGAGCAGTGTGCAAGAAATGTCACATAACTGATGGAGATTTTTTAAAGATTTGTTGACAAAACAGTCATGCAATTGGAGACCTCTTGTTACATGACACTCTTTGTGCCAACAAATCTATCATGGTTTACAACCAGCACTGTCTGTTTCATATGAAAAGTAGTGGGTTAAGTGGCATTCCTGTATTACATACCTGAGCCTTACTTATGCAGTTGTTCTGTTTGGCAAGGTTACGGAAAAGAGATTATTTAATTCATGTTTTACTGATTCCATTTCGAGCCCCCAAATATCTCATTCTTAGAATTCATTTATTCATGGTTTCTTTTCTAATTATCTCAGTAGGCAACTTGTTTTCAGGTTTATTTTTCCTCTGCCTTACTGAAAATCCATGTTGCTATCAATTCTGTGGACAATTGCTGTTACTTCAGTTACGAAGCAGTTAGGTGAAGGCAGATGACAGACTGGATCACATTAACAAGGCAGCCAGAATCCATTAGCTCTCTGGTAAATGTCCCTAACAATATAGACAATGGATATACCTGCCATGGGAGTTAGTCATCACAGTGTTATTGCTTGTGGAGCAAAATGAGTTCCATCATCATCACATTGTACTTTCTAATGACCATTATTATGTCTTCTGATCCAGCTTGATAGGCCTTTGTGACTTTGTCCAAATAGTCTTGAAATCAAGCACAATGTTATTTGCTTTCATTAAATTAATTTTTATTAAAATATACTTGAAAAATTGAAAATATTCCTTTCATTCTCATAGACAGTTGGTGGGAATATAACTTGCAAACATCCTTTATCAAGGGCTTGACAGTACCCAATGTTCATACAATTTAACTTTGCAATTTTACTTCTAGGAAATAGTCTTACAGAAATGCTTACACATTGGCACAAAAAATGTACATATGAGGATGTGCATTGAAACCATTTGAAATAGTAAAAGATTGAAAACAACTGAAACGTCCACTCATAAAACAAGAGTTAGGCTGGGCACAGTGGCTCACACCTGTAATCCCAGAACTTTGGGAGGCTGAGGGGGGCAGATCATCTGAGGTCAGGAGTTTGAGACCACCCTGGCCAACATGGTGAAACACCATCTCTACTAAAAATACAAAAATTAGCTGGGTGTGGTGGTGGAGGCCTGTAATCCCAGCTACTCAGGAGGCTGAGGCAGGAAAAAAAATAAAACAAAAGTTAAATATATTAAGATATATTTGCATATACATATAGAATGCTATGTTCTCAAGAATGAGACGGAACTAAACGTATTGATTGAAAGACCTCCATCTTGTAGCAAGTCATAGAACAAATAGGTACAATTTTATTATTTCATTTGCACAGCATATGGGTACGAATTTTGCATGGGTAAATAAAATATACTGAAAGAATCTATAAGCACACATGACAATGTCTGGAGACATTTTTGGTGGTCATAATGGGGGAGGGAGAATGTTACTGGTATCTGGTGGCTGGAGGCGAGGGATGCTGCTAATCACTGCAACACACAGACCTATAACAAAGAATTATTGGGCTCCAGGTAAAAGAAAAAAAAATCTGCATTAGAAGTAACCACTATGAACTGTTTGGTGTATAAACTTACAGATTCTTTCAGTATATTTATGTACCCATGCAAAATTCACACCCATATGCTGTTCAAATGAAATAATAAAATTGTACCATTTGTTCTATGACTTGCTATTACTACTTACTACAAGATGGAGGTCTTTCAGTCAATACATTTAGTTCTATCTCATTCTTGAGAACATAGCATTCTATATATATATGCAAATATATCATAATTTATTTAATTCTTGTTTTAATGTATATGTATATACAGATATATACATATATCTGTATATACAATCATATATATCTAATTGAAAACCACTATTATAGTGAGTGGGGGTAGAAGCAATGAACTTTGCAGAGTGATTTTATATATATATATATATATACACACACACACATATATAAAATCATATATATCCTATGTATGTCATACATATGTCATAAATACATGATTTCTTAAAAATTAAATACATGAGTCTTAAAATTTTCTTTAAAATTCTTAAAAAATTAAAATTTCTTTTATTACTATAACTTTTTTAACAATGAACTACCGTTTTCAAGGCCTCTGCTCAGAATAATAGTGTCTATCTACCTATATAATTTTCAAGTTTCTCCCACATTTCTGCTAAGGTATCTAAAATAATTATATGGAATTTACCAAACAACAACTACAATGAGGCACTCTACATTATTAACTTGACCTGATAGTGTCTTAAGCAATTTCCTCTCTTATAAAACAGAGATACTTTTTTCTCACAGAGTTGCTATGCCAAGTACAGTAATAGATGCATTGCAGTAGTTAGCTTTTTTCCCATTTAGTTCTATGGCATATTAGCATTTAAATTATTAAGATATAAGGGTTATTTTTTGAAGGAGATTGGAATAGACTCTACAAGGGCAACAATGTTTCCTAATTTTCTTCATCACATTTCCGATGCCCTGCACATAGCACTCAATACATATGTGTGAAATAACTACAAACATAATGATCTCACATGCAATACAAATTAATATCTCTCATCTAACATCAGTAGTTGAGTAAGGTATTGACTTAAATATTTTAAGTATGGGCCGGGTGCAGTGGCTCACACCTGTAATCCCGGCATTTTGGGAGGCTGAGGCGGGCGGATCATGAGGTCAGGAGATTGAGACCATCCTGGCTAACACGGTGAAACCCCATCTCTACCAAAAATACAAAAAATTAGACGGGCATGGTGGCACACGCCTGTAGTCCCACCTACTCGAGAGGCTGAGGCAGGAGAATGGTGTGAACCCAGGAGACAGAGGTTGTAGTGAGCTGAGATCGCACCACTGAACTCCAGCCTGGGCAACAAAGCAAGACTCCGTCTCAAAAAAAAAAAAAATATATATATATATATATATATATTTTAAATATGAAGTTATATACACATTTGTCCCTATTCAGAATGAGATGAGACTAAAAATAATTAACGTGATTATTACTAATGAACAATAACTATCAAGCTTAATCATTTAGATCCATTAGAAATATATTACATTACAAAATTGTTAACACATATTATTTAATATGATTTTCATAGCGTGGCCAAGGGAATGATTTGTGATGGTGCATCTTTTCTATTAACGTCTAATAATGCTGGGTTGGTGGGTACAATACACAGAATCACAGAAGCCAAAAGAACTTCTGGAGTCAAATAGTCCAACTATATGTTTCAAGTATGGATAGATAGCCAATTGTATTTTTAAGTAATTCCAGTTTAGTAAACTGCTATGTTTATTTAAAAACTCAAGGTTTTCTGAAAGCCACCAAGTAGTTAGAAGAAATCTCAGGGAAAAAAGTCCCGCTTGGGCCTAGCTTTCCTTAGCTTTTGTGCACCTCATAATAAACCCCCTTGATGGTCACCAATCTGTTGCTAAATTAGCAAAATTTTTGGATTGAAAATTACGTTATAAAAGTTGGTTTCGGCCGGGCGCGGTGGCTCACACCCATAATCCCAGCACTTTGGGAAGCCGAGGCGGGTGGATCACGAGGTCAGGAGATCCAGACCATCCTGGCTAACATGGTGAAACCCCGTCTCTACTAAAAATACAAAAAATTAGCCGGGCGTGATGGCGGGCGCCTGTAGTCCCAGCTACTTGGGAGGCTGAGGTGGGAGAATGGCGTGAACCCGGGAGGCGGAACTTGCAGTGAGCAGAGATGGGGCCACCGCACTCCAGCCTGGGTGACAGAGCAACACTCTGTCTCAAAAAAAAAAAAAAAAAAAAGTCGGTTTCAATTTTGAATTGTTCTGCTTGATTGCTTGACCTAAATGAAATGGAACATAGCACATCTGGGCACATCTGGCAGTGACTGATAAGCACCATGGCTGAGTTTGTCCCGTAAAGCCACAGCCTTGTGCCTCCTCTCTGAGGCAGCCTGAGCCATCAGGAACACCCTCCCAAGCCAAGCTTCATGGCCAAGGCTGTAGGGGTCTGTTGAAGGAAAACTCTCTCTCATGATCATGCACCCTAGAGGCCCCTCAAACTGCCAAAATGATGTCCACTGGCTTAGGGGACATTGTGGAGGATAATTTGTCTCAGGGATCTTCCATTGCATGCCACAGTATGCTGGAGACAGCACTGAAAGTAGTCAGTGTGTTAGATCTGAAAGTATGCTTATGTATGTTTCCTGGCATTAGGCAAAATCAAAGGAAAGAGAGCGTGGAACAGGTCTAAACCTGAGTGACAACCATCATTTATATGCTTGCTTTCTTTTTATTATGGTAAAATGTTCCATATTTTAACCATATTCAAAATTTTCCATTTTAACCATATTTAAGTGTACAATTCAGTGGCATTAACTATATTCACAATGTTTTATAACCATTATCATTATCTATTTCCAAAATACTTCATCACCCTAAACAGGAACTCTGTATCCATTATGCAATAACTTCCCATTCCCTTCCATCCCTTGCCTTTGGTAACATCTAATCGACTTTCTGTCTATAATTTCATTCAGTTATTTTTAATAATTTTATTTCACATGTATTTAGCACTTAGTATGTGCCAGGCACTGGCTACTAAGTGTTTTGCATGAATTAACTCATTTAATACTCATTACCACCATAAAGGGTACCATTAACTCCTTTTCACAGAGGTAGAAATAGAGATTAAGAAAGATGGAGTTACTTCTCAGTATGGCATAGGCTGTAAGTAGCAGAACTTCAAGAATGAACTACAGCAACCTGACTCCAAAGCTCACACTTTTGACTATGGTGTTGGCCTGCCTACTGTTGAAAATTCCTTCTGAGTTCTAACTTTGTATTTAAGCTTACACTCATTCCTCTCAGTCAGTCCAGTGGGAAAAAAAAAAAAAAAAAAAAAAACAGAACTGCTAGGCACCAAAATACTCCTTTTATGGCATTAATTTTAAAAGAGAGTGATGAAAATAATTTGCTCCAGGCAATCTTTTCAAGCACAAAGAGACACTACTTTTATTTATTTATTTATTTTTTTGAAATGGAGTCTGGCTCTGTCATCCAGGCTAGAGTGCAATGGTGTGATCTCAGTTCACTGCAACCTCTGCCTCCCAGGTTCAAATGATTCTCCTGCCTCAGCCTCCCAAGTAGCTGGGACTACAGGCACGCACCACCTCCAGCTAATTTTTGTATTTTTAGTAAAGATGGGGTTTCACCATTTTGGCCAGGATGGTTTCAATCTCTTGATCTCGTGATCCACCCACCTCGGCCTCCCAAAGTGCTGGGATTACAGGCACGAGAAGAGACACTACTTTTAAGCAATGCTTGCTAAAAGTGCATCCTTTAAGGTTGCTCTTAATTAGTAATCTTGGCCTTGTTTGTAACAAAGGAAAACCAAAATTTATTCACCAAAATGCCTGTTCAAGCTTTCCTAACAGAAACTTTGCACAGATCCATTCTTACACTGAATATCACCTGCTTTTTCCAACCCACTAAATACTATACAGTTAAGTATCAAATGCATATCACTATTACTTGAATGACTGGTGTCCAAATTCATTTTCACTTTGTTCATATGCCCATTCCATGTGATCCCTGACTTCCTCTTGTCACATTCCTTTCACTGAGTCACACTGATACCTACCCAACTCCTAACTTAGTTTATTTTACCGTATAATCACCCTAATCCAATTCATAGGTAGTGATTTATTATTTTTTGCATATATGCCAGTAGGCAAATTTCTCACAATCAGGTGAGAGGTGACTTATTCTCAGTCATTAATTATAATGCTTGTAGTTGCTTACTTATAGTTGAATTTTATATCATATTATTTTTGCATATATATTTTTATGCACTTAGTATATATATATATTTATCATAGTTGCATTAATTACAATGTTTATAATTACTTCCCCTGTCAACTAAGAACACCTGTTTTCTTCTAACAGCTGCTTCCCAGTTGTTAAAGCCAACATCACCCATTAGGAGAGATGAAACATCGCATTTTGAAGTCCCTGTGAATGTCACAGGTATATAGTTTCCAAAATGCAGCCCAGGTTCATCCTTAAGAGATCTAGTCCATACAGGTTATATCCTTCTGAAGGTAATAAATGCTTACCTTTTCAACAGATTTTTTAAAGCAGTATACTTATGAATTTTATAACAGTTATTTCGTTTATCTAGATATAACTGAAATTGTGTTTTTGCCATAAAAACCATTTCATAAAATACTGGATTGGTTCCCATGAAGCAATGTATGAAGAAGTTCCATGAGTTTAAGATAGTGTTATTGTACTTTTGAGATTAATAACAACACAGAAGAAAACATAGGGGAAATGCTTCAGGACATTGGTCTAAGCAAAGATTTTATGGGTAAGACCTCAAAAGCAAAGGCAACAAAAGCAAAAGTACACAAATGGCATTAGATCAAACCGAAAAGCTTCTGCACAGCAAAGGAAACAATCAAAGGAGTGAAGAGACCACCTGCAGAATGGAAGAAAAATCTTGCTAACTATTTATCCAAGGAATTCATATGCAGAATATACAAAAAAAAAACCCTCGACTCAACAGAAAAAAAACCAAATACTCCAAGAAAAATAAAGGGCAAAGGATCTGGATCGACATTTCTCAAAAGAGAACATGCAAATGACCAATAAATACATGAAGAAATGTTTAACATCAGTAATCATCGGGAAATGCAAACCAAAATTGTGAGAAGATATCATCTCACCACAGTTAGAATGGCTATTATCAAAAAGAGAAAAAATAACAAATGCTGGCAAGGATGTGGACAAAAAGGAACTCTTATACACTGCCATTGGGAATATAAATTAGTACAGCCATTATGGAGAACATTATGGAAGTTCCTCAAAGAACTAAAAATAGAATTACCATATGATCCAACAATCCCATGACTGGGTATTTATCTGAAGGAAAGGAAATCAGAATATTGAAGAGATACCTGCACCCCCATGTTTACTGCAGCACTATTCAGAATAGCCAAGATATAGAATCAACCTAGGTGCCCAACAACAGATGAACGGATGAAGAAATGTGGTATACATACATGATAGAATACTACTCAGCCATAAAAAGGAAGAAATTGTGTCACTTACAGCAACATGAATGATCCCGGAGAACATTATATTAAGTGAAATAAGCCAGGTGCAGAAAGAGAAATACCACATGCTGTCAACCATACATGGAACCTAAAAAAGTCTATTTCACAGAAGTAGAGAGTAGAACAGTGGTTACTAGAAGACAGAAAGGAGCGGGGATAGAAAGAGGTTGTTTAAAGGATACAAAATTACAGCTAGATAGGAGGAATAGGTTCTAGCTTTTTATAGCATTGTAGAGTGATTATATTTAATAATAATTTACTGTATATTTTCAAATAGCTAGAAGAAAGAATTTTGAATGTTCCCAACACAAAGAAATGATAACTGTTTGAGGTGACGGATATGCTAATTACCTGATTTCATCACTAAACATTGTATACATGTATTAAAATATGACTGTATTTCATAAATATGTACTATTATTATGTGCCACTTAAAATTTTAAAAATTAAAGATTAATAACAATACAAGACAATTTGAAGAAAGAGGATAAAATTAATACAAACATGGGAGTTGAGAGCAAGGCAAGGATACTTCTTGTTAGACAAACCAAGGAGAGTTTTTCAGAAGAGTGGTAACTGGATGGCAAAGTGGGGAAGGGGTAAAAGCACATATCTGTGGCTAGGTTTAACTGTTCAAATCAAGAGTCTACCAAATGCTAGCTGTGTGACCTTGGATACATGATTTAACTTCACTAAACATTGGTTTTAAAGTGATCACAAAAAAATTATACCCACCTCATAAAGTTGCTGTTATGATTTAAATGATTTAATAAATGTAAAGCAATTAGCACAATGTTTGGCATATGGTAAGTTTTCAGTAATGACCAGCTGATGTCTCAGGAAATTTAGAAAGGCAGTTCAAAATAATAAATGCATAAATAGGACAGTGGCATATGTCATAATAAAGGGAAAGGTCTTGACTTAGGAAAATATCTTGATTACTTCTTTGGGTAGAGAAGGTGATGGTTTGTTTCCCTCTTCCCAGAGAATGGTGGAGAGAAAAAAGATTAGATAGTTAGGTAGACAGACAGGCACAGAACAAGAGGGAGATAGAGAGAGAGAGGAAATGTAAAGATGTGAAATTGAGAGCCACAAGAGAGGATAAAAGGAGAAACAGTCCAGGGCAAATGGAGGGCTGTAAGGTGAGAAATACCTACCTGGTAAGAAGGAACTTTGTGCAGGGGTCAGTCTCTGGGGACATAAGTCTATTTATTTTGAGGGCCCCTCAGGAAAAAAATATTACCAAGATATGTGCTATTGCAGATTTTACAAAAATATATGGCCAAGTGAGCACATTGCTAGGGCTCTTTCCAAGGTCTGGAAAGAAGCCTGGTTGCATTAAGAGAGCAGAAACTTAAACTTCATTAGCTTAATGGAAAATCTGCCTCTGAGTCTGTGAGAAGAAATAGCCAAAGCATTTTTAGAAAAATGGGATCTCTATTTCATTTTGGCTTTTCGACATTTGCTTTGTTCCTCTTTGGTCCTCCTCCATTTGCCTCAAAATTTAGAATACTCTGCTGCAAACTGTTTGTATGGGTGTTGCTTTGAGGGGAATGAAGGAAATGAAGGGAGATGAGTCTGTCAGGCATAGGTGATTCCAGTATAAAAAAGAAAAGCATTCATGATCTATATAACCCAAGGAAAGCAAGTCACTGCATAGTGCTAAATGTCCAAGTGAAAACACAATGTAGCCCCCTGGGAGTGGGAGTTAAGCTTAGGAGAGGTGTCGAGATAGAAAGGAGACGGTAATAAGAAAGAAAAGAGATGATTACGTGTATAATCTTGTAAAACTTCCACATTTAGGAGATAAGCAGCAACAGCAGAAAAAAATGCAAAAAAAGGCAGTCAGGCAGGTGGGAGAGGAATAACAGTAAAAGCTCATGGGTGTGAGAACTGCCATTTTGGAGCTATACTGCAGTGTTTTATTAGGGGCTTTACATTTACATGGTCCTGTGTGTAACTTCAGGCTTCTTAATTTAATAGCTATGTCACCTTTGGCAATTTACTTACTCTATCTTTTCTTTAAAAAAGTGGGTGAAATAAACATACGTGTGCATGTGTCTTTATAGCAGAATGATTTATAACCCTTTGGGTATACACCCAGTAATGGGATTGCTGGGTCAAATGGTATTTCTGGTTTTAGATCCTTGAGGAATGACCACACTGTCTTCCACAATGGTTGAACTAATTTACACTCCCACCAACAGTGTAAAAGCGTTCCTATTTCTCCACACACTCTCCTGCATCTGTTTTTTCCTGTAGCCTTGTAGTATAGTTTGAAGTCAGGTAGCATAGTGTCTCCAGCTTTGTTCTTTTTGCTTAGGATTGTCTTGGCTATACGGGCTCAACAGCAAAGTCATGGAACCAACCCAAACGCCCATCAATGATAGACTGGATAAATAAAACGTGGCACATATACATCATGGAATACTGTGAAGCCATAAAAAAGGATGAGTTCATGTCCTTTGCAGGGACATGGATGAAGTTGGAAACCATCATTCTCAGCAAACTAACACAGGAACAGAAAACCAAACACCACATGTTCCCACTCATAAGTGGGAGTTGAACAATGAGAATGCATGGACACAGGGAGGGGAACATCACACACTGGGGCCTGTTGGGGGTGGCGGGGTAGGAGAGGGGTAGCATTAGGAGAAATACCTAATGTAGATGATGGGTTGATGGGTGCAGCAAACCACCCCGGCATGTGTATACCTATGTAACAAACCTGCACCTTCTGTACATGTATCCCAGAACTTTAAGTATAATTTTAAATATATATTATATATATATGTACATAAGAAATACTGATTACAAATGTAGAATAAAAAAGTGGGTGAAAACACTTATGTGAGCAAAATACCTACCACATAAAATTGTTGTAATACTTTAGTCTGGAGAAAATATCATGTCAAGAAAACCAGAGAAAAAGGGGGTTGCCATAAAACTTTTGATTCCTAATATCAAATGCTGCAGAAAGGTCAAGAAATGTGAACATTATGGAGATAGTGATTAAGAAGTTATATCTGATTTCCAAGAGAGTCATTCCAGTGGAAGGGTGAAGTCTACATTAAATGACTATAACAAGTATAGAATACTGCTTATAGACAAATTTCTCCCTCTTATTTGCCTGTCAAGAATATAAAGTCCTTGAAGATAAAGATCTGGTCTCAGAAAATATAGCGTAAATATTTATTAATAAATCTAACAAATCTCCCCATTCTGCTTCTACATTATCTAAAATTAGTTTATTTATTCTAACCTAATGTATTCTAGACACTTACTAAATATTGCACTTACACTTACATACCTTACAGTTAGTGTAAGGTACAAAGTTACCAGTGTAATAGGGATTCAGTACCTTCTGGTTTGTAATTAAGTTTTATGATTCATAAACAGAGTCCCCCTTCTCATCATTCACTGAGTAAAAGTTTTAGCATCCTGTAACGTGTAACTTACTCTTGATTCTTGTCAACTCAATAATGTTTAGAGGTATTTGTGTTTTAATTAATTTATTTTTGTTGTAAATGGCTGAAACCAAAAAGATCATAATGAATAATAAATTGTCATGCTTACACAATCCATTAGATTGATGGATTTTCAAGCAAAAAGAAACACAAGCAACTGTAGTCAACTAATTTTCTTTTCCTCGAATTAAACATTTTTAAAGAAAATGATAACAACTAGTAAATATGCTTGGCTTTATATTAAAAGGACAAAGTCAAGGTTAATTTTAAGGCTGGAGTTGTCCCTTTTAAAATGTGAAGAAAAAACATCCGTGAGTGAAAGAGTAATTTATATTTTAAAAGCTGCTAAGGCAAATGAAAACACACCTCATTTAAGAAGGAGAAGAAAGAGTTATGTATCTTAAAAAGCTAAGAATATAAGTTACTTTAACTTGTTTTTGGTTGTTTGTTTAGAGATGGAGTCTCGCTCCCTGTCGCCCAGGCTGGAGTGCAGTGGCACGAACTCGGCTCACTGCAAGCTCCGCCTCACAGCTTCACGCCATTCTCCTGCCTCAGCCTCCCAAGTAGCTGGGACTACAGGCGCCCGCCACCACACCCGGCTAATTTTTTTTTTTTTTTTTTTTTGTATTTTTAGTAGAGATGGGGTTTCACCGTGTTAGCCAGGATGGTCTCTTATCTCCTGACCTCATGATCCACCCGCCTCGGCCTCCCAAAGTGCTGGGATTACAGGCGTGAGCCATCGCGCCTGGCTCCTTTAACTTATTTTTTAAGGCTTTTGATTAACCTAAAGGTTCAAGTTCACTCTTACTCAGCCTTCTAATTATCTTAAGACATGAATATTGAGAAAATCGGCAATGGAAACTCTGTCTAACACTTGAAAGTGTACTTTTCACACATTTAATCAGCTGTTTGTTTGCCTCCGAAGGTTCCCACCAGTAGAAGTTTATCATAAAGCCTTCCCTTGTAAATTACAACTATTGGGATTATACCTCCAGAATTCATTCTTCTTAAGAGCAATTTCTTCTGGGGTTACCATACCCGACAAGATTTGTAATTAGCAGTCACTTAAAAGGTATTAGTATTATTTTTGTACCCATCTGTTTCTCTGTCATTGAGATAAAATGCTCTCTGTGCATTTTGACAGTCAGAGGTATAAAGCCCCAAAAGAAAAGAACTGCATTTTACTTTCTGTATCTTCATACACGTCACGTTGTGCTGTTCACACACAAGAACTTAAGAAATCTTTCATGTGGATAATTTGGCACCCATATTCCACAAAGTTTATTGCTATTTCAGTCATTTTAGCATCCTATGGTGCAGTGGGAGGCCAAATATCAGAACAGAAAGAGCGTGGAAAATTTTAATATGACAGTCCTAGAAATTATTCTTTTCTATTCCATTTTACTGGCTGTACAGACCAGAGCAAATTACTTAATCTTTTTCAACCTCACTTTCCTCATCTAGTAATAATAACCACTTCAGAGGGTTATTGTAGGGATTGGGGTAAGGTCATGATAATAGCTAACATTTACTGAGCCATTGCTTGGTTTACCTTATTAACTAATATAATTCTCTCAACAATGTCATGAAATAGGTTTTTTTTTTTCTTCTTTAAACTACTATTGTTTTTTGGAGAAACGGACTTGCTATGTTGCCCAGGCTGGTCTTGAACTCCTGGCCTCAAGTGATCCTCCATCATCTGCCTCAAAGTGCTGGGATTACAGGCATAAGCCACATCACATCCTGACTAAAATAGGTATTATTATTATCACTCCATTTTAAAACAACGAAATTGAGGCACATAAATATTAAGTAATTTGCCCTATTCCACATAGGGAAGTCATTTGCAGAGCCTAGATTTATAGCCAGAGAGCCAACCTCCAAGCCTACTTGTAACTCTTAACCATCATGCTACACTGCTTGTTTATTATTACACTAAATGCCCTCAGACATGCAGTTTGAAGCAGCTACTGTTACGAACAACTATAGCAAGAAGAATTTTAGATAATCCCCATAAGCCAAAGACATCTTGTCCCAGAGTGTGGAAATCTTAAGTGTCCTTAGCATGTCATTATCTAGACTCTGATTGACCATGCAGGGTGATCTATCCCTTTTTCCTATGGTTCTTGTGGTTAGTAAATTTCTTATTTGGAGTCCAAACCTGCCTCCTGGTAAATTTACTAGTTTTGCTCTCTGGAGCAACAAAGATTAATCTAATCCCAAATCCACACACTAGTTTAGCTCTTCATGTATTTAAGGATAGCTTTTATAGCACCTTTCATTTTTCTTATTTTTTAAAAAAATATTCCTGATGAAGATTTATTCAAATACCCTCTTATATCTGCCAGGACTTTCATCTCCTGGAAAACTTTTCCTCAATCATGCTCCCATCTGCTGATAGCCTCTTAAAACTATTGGCCCAAAGTAAATACAATATGCCATTATAAAATAAGTAATGTAGAATTTAAGGAGAGTTTTGTTTTATAGACCCTGTTTCTTTTAATTATAGGTTAAGTTTGCATTTTCTTTTAAAGCTAGCACATTATACTTTTGGCTCATACTTAACTTGGAATCAGTAGCCAACTAAAGCATAAAAACTGTTAAAGTTAGTTCCCTCCATGTTGCACAATTGGTTTTTCTAACCTAAATACAAGAGTGTATTTATATTTTATTAATATTCATGGACTGCCTACTATATGCAAAGCATGATGCCAAGCCCTATGAAAAACACAAAATCATAGGTTCCATCTCTACTTTCCATGGAACTCATACTCCAGTGGGAGGGAATGAGGAAAAGGGTAAGCAAGGAAAGACAGACACCTAAAGAAAAGAAAACTAAAGGAAAGGGGTAAAGAACACAATGAGTGTGGGCCAAAGAGGGAAGAGATCAGAATTAAGGATCTAGAAATGTTGAGGGCTGAAAGCAGGACAAATGCAGGAGATGATTTTAATTGTTTGTCAAGTGTCATAATGTTATTTGATCCCATTGTTCCTACAATTTGAATAGCTCTGAATCTTGATCCTGTCTTTTGTCATATAAGCTACCCTCTCAAAACTGTCATTCACAAATTTGGTTGTTCTTCTTTAACTTGGCCCAAAACCCATTATTTGGTATTTAACTTGATCCTTGTGTGCCACATTTTACTGTAAGTCTAAAAAAATTAACCTGGAATATAATTTATTCTCTCAAAAAAAAAAAAAAAAAACAGTGCGTTTTTAAGGGAGAGTTATCTATTAGATGGATAGGGCTGACTGCTATAAGTTTTGTTTTTTTTTTGTACCTAAGTCCTAGTGGCTTCTTCCAGAAAGTTTCCATGACAGAAAGCAATAGACACTAACCATAGATGAGAACCCTTTGGGAAGAAGTACAGACTCTGTTTGGGAGCATTAGAAATTTAGGAAAGAAAAAAACAGCCACATCCCCCAGCTCCATTCCTAGTAAACCTCATAAATTTCATATCATTATTGTTCTTTCCTATGTTCCTCCTCATTACATTCTCTCATCATAAGTTTCACCTCACAGTCTGCAGATTTCTGAATGGCCAAAGTTCATCACTCTTAGGAGTCATTCACTGAGCATCAATGAAATCATACTTATGTTTAAAACAGGTGATTTTCTTTCTTATTCCAGCAATACTGAGACCCGCATAACCTGAAAATCTTTCTACATACACATGGCTTAAAAATATAATATTAAACTCATAACTGACCTCATTGAAAAAATGAAAATTCCTATGTGGCATAAGAAGCCAAACACCAGATATGGATTTATGGGCCAAGTGATTGACAACAGAGTGAACCCGGTCTTATAGGAGGCTCAAGACTCCAGCATAAACAGAATCCTTAGAAGGCCTGCCCCTCAGTTTAAGAGATAGAAATACACACACACACACACACACTCTCTCTCTCTCTCTCTCACGCACTCACAGATAAAAAAATCCACCAGCACAGGGGATTAGGAGGAGACATTATTTCTACCTATGCTTGAGTGGAGAGAAAAAAAAGTTTGCCCTTACAGAATTTTGAAGCTAAAAATTTAAATAATCTGTGTGGCATACCACTTGGCAAAAACATTAATGCAAATTATACATTGTAATACCCTTGGTACACCTGCGGAAACAAATGCAAGTTTTCCCTGGAGGGAAAAGACCTCAGACTTCACAGGTAAAGCTTCAATGAAGATAATAAGGTCAGACACCAAAAGTCCAAAACACATGAGGAAACAGTCATGGGGCAAAAGTCAGCAAACACGATAAAAGATAGATTTAGAGCCCCTCGAACTTCAGGCAATAGAGCAATGCTGTAAATTTTATAATATAATATAAGTATGTTTAAAATTGTTAAAGACATAAAAGAAGGAATCAAAACCACAAAACAAAAATAAGAACTAAGGAAAAAAGAACCAAAAGATATGAAAAAGAGAACTAGAAATTAAAAAGTTATTAAAATTTAAAAACTAACATAAACTAAATAATGGATCAGACAAAGCTGATAAATTCATCTGTACACTGGTGGATAGGTTTGAAAAAATTATCAAAGGCACAACACTGAGAGATAAAGAGATGCAAAGTATAAAAGAAAGTGAAGAATTATAGAAAAGTTGTCTTTACAAGGGCCAACATATATCCAGTAGGAAGTCCAGAAGGAGAGAATAAAGAGAAGGGGAAAGAAGCAATATTCGAAGGGCTAAAGATTGAGTGGATTCCAACACTGATGAAAGAGGTAACTCTTCAGATTCAGTCATCTAAAGGAGTCTCTAGCAAGGTAAATAAAAATATTAATAAATTCATACCCAGGCACAATGCTTTGAAACCACATACTCCAAAGAAAAGGGAACCTTAAAATTAGAGAGAAAGAGACTATGTTTTAAAATGAATTACAATTGAATTGAAAGCAGACTTCTGAACAAAAACCTCAGAGGTCCCCCAGAAACAATGGAATACTGCCTTCATAGCGTTTAGGGAAAACCCATAATTCCTTTTTTTTTTTTGAGACGGAGTCTTGCTCTGACGCCCAGGCTGGAGTGCAGTGGCACGATCTCTGCTCACTGCAAGCCCCGCCTCCCGGGTTCACGCCATTCTCCTGCCTCAGCCTCCGGAGTAGCTGGGACTGCAGGCGCCCGCCACCACGCCGGGCTAATTTTTTTTTTTGTATTTTTAGTAGAGATGGGGTTTCACCGTGGTAGCCAGTGTGTCTGGAATTCGTGGGTTCTTGGTCTCACTGACTTAAAGAATGAAGCTGCGGACCCGCGCGGTGCTACAGTTCTTAAAGGCAGCATGTCCGGAGTTTGTTCCTCCTGATGTTCGGATGTGTTCATTTTCTTCCTTCTGGTAGGGTTCGTGGTCTCGGTGGCTCAGGAGTGAAGCTGCGGACCTTCGCGGTGAGTGTTACAGCTCATAAAGGCAGTGTGGACCCAAAGAGTGAGCAGCAGCAAGATTTTTTGCAAACAGTGAAAGAACAAAGCTTCCACGGTGTGGAAGGGGACCCGAGCGGGTTGCCACTGCTGGCTCGGGCAGCCTGCTTTTATTCTCTTATCTGGCCGTCACCCACATCCTGCTGATTGGTAGAGCCAAATGGTCAGTTTTGACAGGGCACTGATTGGTGCATTTACAATCCCTGAGCTAGACATAAAGGTTCTCCACGTCCCCACCAGATTAGCTAGATACAGAGTGTCAACACAAAGGTTCTCCAAGGCCCCACCAGAGTAGCTAGATACAGAGTGTGGATTGGTGTATTCACAAACCCTGAGCTAGACACAGGGTGCTGATTGGTGTGTTAACAAACCTTGAGCTAGATACAGAGTGCCGATTGGTGTATTTACAATCCCTGAGCTAGACATAAAGGTTCTCCACGTCCCCACCAGACTCAGGAGCCCAGCTGGCTTCACCCAGTGGATCCTGCACCAGGGCTGCAGGTGGAGCTGTCTGCCAGTCCTTGGCCATGCGCCCGCACTCCTCAGCCCTTGGGTGGTCAATGGGACTGGGCGCCATGGAGCTGGGGGTGGCGCTCGTCAGGGAGGCTCAGGCCGTGTGGGAGCCCGTGGAGGGGTGGAGGCTCAGGAATGGCAGGCTGCAGGTCCCGAGCCCTGCCCCACGGGGAGGCAGCTAAAGCCCGGCGAGAAATGCAGTGCAGCGCCGGTGGGCTGGCACTGCTGGGGGACCCAGTACACCCTCCCCAGCCGCTGGCCCAGGTGCTAAGCCCCTCACTGCCTGGGGTCAGCAGGGCCGGCCGGCTGCTTGGAGTGCTGGGCCAGCCAAGCCCACGCCCACCTGGAACTCCAGCTGGCCCGCAAGTGCCTGCGCAGCCCCGGTTCCACTCGCGCCTCTCCCTCCACACCTCCCTGCAAGCTGAGGGAGCCAGCTCGGGCCTTGGCCAGCCCAGAAAGAGGCTCCCACAGTGCAGCGGTGGGCTGAAGGGCTCCTCAAGTGCCACCAAAGTGGGAGTCCAGGCAGAGGAGGCGCTGAGAGCAAGCGAGGGCTGTGAGGGCTGCCAGCACGCTGTCACCTCTCACCAGGATGGTCTGGATTTCTTGACCTCGTGATTTGCCCGCCTCCGCCTCTCAAAGTGCTGGGACTACAGGCGTCAGCCACGGCACCCAGCTGGAAAACCTAGAATTCTATACCCAGGAGTTGGCCACTAATAGAACCGCTCTAAGAGAGTACTAAAATATACCCTTCAGAAGAAAGAAATGAAACAAATAAGGGAGGAACAGAATGCAAAAAAAAAAAAAAACAATTTCAGTATAAATAAAAGGTTGCATTCAACAACGTTTCTCCAGCATATTAAATTTATGCCTCCCCCGATTATACTTCTGATCAATAGAAGTTCATCATCTTATCTATATAAAAAAATGAGAATTTATGAATGAGAAAATTGCAGAACATTCTCAGCCAACATATGAGGGTACCCCCCAGAAAGAGAAAGATCTTGGCCCTAAGACATGTATTCCTACTGACACCCAGACTTTTACAAATTAAAAGTCTGCTATTTGAATGGCAGAAAGCCTCAGCTTTCCTATTTGAACTACTCTGTCTAACAAGGACTTATCTATGGTATGATTTCCAGGATATTTTGTTAAGGGAAAAAGCAATGGTTGGGAAATAACTATAAAGGAAATTTACTTTTCATTATATGCTCTTTGTACTTTTAAATTTTATACAATGTATATATAATGTTTATTCAAAATATTAATATTCAATTAATTAATTTTAAAACAAAGTTAAACAACTATCTTAAAAGTGACTCCATTTGGCTAGCTTCAAATAAAAAAATAAGAGGGAATAGGGATCCTGGGAATTCAAAGGCACAATACAAGTTAATATACAAAAATGATCTATTAAAAAAATAATATTTTTAAAATGAAACTGAAGATCTTTTCCAAATTCCCAACTAATTCCACTTGGCTTTTTTCTTTTTCTTGGAGACCTGCTCTCTAACAGCTTGAAAGCTATTTTTTTCCTCTTACATTTTCTCCATGATGTGTCCTCATTTCCAGTATTAATTAGGTAGGCCTTACAACAAAAGAGTCTGAAAAATTTCCCCATCATAGTTGTTATCTATTATACATGACTGATATATAGAGTGAGTTAGATTTTTTCCAATTAACCTGAAAGACTTGGAAGAATGACTTTGAGATTTTGACTACTTTTTGAATAACACAAAGATTTATATTTTCATAAAAGATTAATTTTTAAAGTTTGCATTAGGACAAAAATAAAGCAATTTTAAGCAAATGTACAGAATGCAAATCACTAAATTAAACATTTTAAACCACTAAAGTACAGTAAAATTATACTTAAAACTGGTTTATGAATGAATCAAGAAAACTAGAATACTTTATTGCTCTTAACCTTTCTCTTATAACATCTCAGGGCATCTCCAGCTAACTCAAGGATGTCAAAGAGTCTCAAACAGTTCTGTCTATAAAAGTTTATTTACAGTTCAACTTAAAATTTACAAAATCAACATATCAGGTGTCATTTATTGAGTGCTTACCAAGTCTTCAACATGTTGCTATGTGCCTTACTTCATTTAATCTCCAGAACAAACCCATGAGATAGATATTACTATCATCTTTATTTTCTACATGCACAAATTAAGGCATAGAAAAAAATGAAATAACATGAAAAGGGTCACATAGCTGGTTCGTAATAGAACTAGTTCTCAGGCCAATGTTTCTCTGACTTCAATTTTTGTGTTCTTGACCACTACGTTAAATTCTTCAAGGAGAACTGGGGTTTGGCATAACATTAAGCAATTAAAATCTTATTTGAAACAGATTAAGGATCACCAACATAAAGAGAAGTCAGTCTTAAGTATTTAAGCCAACTCAAGCAGGGTACAGTCAGAAAGCCTTTGGTGAGAGTGCTTTTTGTTTGTTGTTTTATTTGTTCATTTTATAACAGAAAAAGAATCATTAGTATCTACACCCCTAATTCATACAAAGTTCATTAAAACACATTCATTTGTGAAATGTAATTGAATCACTTTTATCACTGCAGACAGTTTCAAGATCAGATGTGTCTAGTGAGCATGAGTGTAGAACCCTTAGGCCGATCAACAGAACCCTCCATGAGTATGTGCCCACTTTGCAAAAGCTACCCAATGAGCTACTTCGCAGATCTTCCCTTGTAAAATTAAGATTCAGAAAACTGAATTTAATAAGACAATAAAGAACTAGAAGCAAAGCTTCCTTAATTCCGAATTGTCTTTATTATAATAAAGTATATTTAATGATTTGTGTACATGAAATTTGCATTTGTTCAGATAGAGCAGAATAAATTCAAAATAAAACTAAAAAATTCTTATTGGTAAAGCAGATGTATCTACAGTTTTTCTTTCTTTTTAAATTATTTTTTATCAAATTGTCTCAGATTTTCTTCTCAATTTCTCCTCTTTTCTCACATAAAGATATATATTTTGGTAATGTATTTCCACTGTGAGTCATGTTGGTAAGAAAAGGTATGCCATGTCCCAACTGTTCTGAGAATTTTCTCTTGCTTCTGAATTTTTTTAGACTTCATGTGTAAAAATGATATACATTTATACATATTTCTGGAAAAAATATGCCTTAAAAAAACAAATATTAATGAAATCAACATATACCTTTTATGAGGAAAATGTGCTAATTCAGCCATACCAGGAAATGTAATAGTTTGACATTAATAATAAATGCTAACTTTGGATATAACTAGCAAGATAACATTTTTCTAACACAAATAATTTCTATTATCTATACTATAACAGTAATAAAATAAACTTTAAAAAAATCAACCAACCTCAATCCATTTGAAGTTACTTTTGAAGTAAAGCAACACTCATGTAGGCCTCATGCTTCATTTTTGTCATTTTGAAACAACACATATTAAAAAGCTACAAAAACACTTAGGGGTGCAACTTAAATTTATATTCATTCAACAACTCACTAAAATAATTAAAATCTCATCTTATGTTTTGATATGTGGCTAAGAAATCCATTATTTGCACAGAAAAAAAAAGCATTTATCATCAAAATGTCTGATCTCTTCTTTGATACTGCAGCAATTTTTTTTCAGCTTTGCCATTTGTTACCAACTTTTTCCCAGTTATAAATATTTTAATTTGATTTAAGTCAGCAGTTGCTTGTAGGGGACTGTCAAATCTTTTAGAGTTATGCTTTAAATCATTACTGAAAGATTTGCTTTTAGTATAATAGGACAGCTTTACATATTAATTAGATCATCAGACACATGTTTGCTGAGGTTTAGCAATTCTGTAATAAATACAATATGGCAGTGATAAAGCTGTAAACCTTGGCACATAGCTTTAGCTTTCTAATACATTTTATTGAGTTACCCAAGAAACAATCACCCTGCTAAATCCAAGTTAAACACCTGATGGAATATTAGGATATTTAATTAAAAATGAAGTTATGCTGTATATGTGGGTGATTTTATACAGTGGTGAAAAAAGAAGTCCATAAAAAATTAATTTCGCTCAGTAAAAATCATACACATTGCAACCATTCCTACTAAGATACACATGATGCGGAAACAGAAATGAGGGGAGGGTGTTTCAGAAGAGACTTCAACTAAAGGAACAAGGGGTGGTAAGTGCAAGACACATTAAGATTTCAAAAAGCAAGTAAATCCTATTATTTCATCCTCAGTGATTCCACTGTGATGGCTCAGCAGATGGCCACTGGGGCTGCACAACAATTTCCTTTCTAAGCTATCAGGCAGCATCCAACACTAGCAGGCCAAATTTAGGCCTTTCCTATACTTGGAAATTTTGTCAATCTGGAAGCATCCTTTAACTTTGGAGAGAAAAACTGCCACAGTCTTCACTGTTAAAGACAACAGGGTTACTTGGCAGTTGAAGGTGGCATAACAAATGGCACAGACCTGATGAAGGATGATGGTATGATGAATTCCTGGGACGAAGCATGGCATAAGAAAAAAAAGGAAAGCAAGAAGAAAGGAAGAAAGAGAAGGAGGGAGGAAGGCAGGACAGGAAAGAGAGAGAGAGAAAGAAAGGGAAGGAAGCAAGGAAAGAGGAAGGAGTGAGAGAAAGGGGAAGGAAGGAAAAGAGAAACACTGGGCTAGAAATCAGAAGACCCAAGTTCTAGAATGCAGATCTGGATCAACAATGAAACACCTATATAAGCTACTTCACCTCTCTGTGCCATATCTGCCATATGATAGTACAGAACTAGATAACTCTGAAAGCTTCAACTAACATTCAAAAAAGTCCAGCAAATACGGACACAGCCACACCATCTTTTTCTTCATCATTTAATTGATCACTCATGTGTGCATTTATTTATTCACCAAATATTTATGGAACAACTACTAAGGGGCAGGCCTTATACTGTTTCGTGATGATACAAAAGCAAATAAGATACACCCTGTACCCTCATGAGATTCACTGCCTGGGGGTGGGAATGAAGTGAGACGGCAGAAGGACAAAAGGGTAAAGCTGGGTGGATATGCAGGGCCAAATCATGAAGGGCCTTATTTATCATGTTAAAAATGTGGCCTTTATCCTGAGGGCAATGGGGAACATGAAAGTTTTTCTTCAGTCTGGAGTGATATGATCAGATTTGTGCTCTGTTATTCTGTGGATACTGGACTAGCCAGAGACAAACCTGAAAGTCCCCAACAACTGTAGCACTGACCAGAACAGAAAAAATGGACCCTGGTAAAGACAAGGAATCAAAAGGATTTGACTGGATGTGGAAGAGGACAAGAGAGAAATTGTTCCCTGATGACTGGCTTAGAAGACTTGGTGGATAAGGCGGCTATTCACTGAAATAAACTAGTAAGGAAGGAAGAAATGAAGATTCAGGTTTTGGTGGAGGACGATGAGTGGTGAGGCATAAATCATGGAGGAGATAATGAGTTCAGACTGAAGTCTTTGGATTTAAGGCCCCCAAAGAAACATACTGGGATGCACTGAATAAAAGCCCGGATTTGGGAGCAGAATGATCTTTGTATCAGCTTCTAACTCTGACGCTATGAAAAAAAAATTAAACACCCTGAACCCAGTATTTCTGTATGCAAATACAGATAATAGCTGCCTTAGAAGAGAATAGCGAAGAGTAAGGTGATGTATAAAGGGTACAACACACAGGGAAGTTAAGTAACTTGCCCAAGGCAACATAACATAGAAACAGTACAACTAAATTTTGAGTCCACATCTGTTCTCAAAGCCCTTGGCTGCTACAGACAGCTATTTAGAATCAGTCTGGGATTGTCTTCTTACAGACTGAAAGTTCAAGGATAATGAAATAGAGATAGATACATGTTCTCTTGGGTTATTTTTAACTCCAGTCTTAAATATTACATTGCCAGTATTAATTTTATGCCATTCCAGATTTCTACAATCTTGTGATATTTTTTCCTAGTGGAAGAATCCTGTGCAGGATTGTGCATGGCCACTATTCATCCCAGATTTTCTGGGACAGCTTTTATTTCAAAATTCCACACCATTATCCTCACACCATTGAAATGTCCTGAAAAAGCCAGTATTTCTGTATCCAGCCTCTGTACCAGAAGTGGCACAAAAATATTGTATTCAGGAAGCCTTGTGACCAGAGGTGTTGATGTGCAGGAGGTCCACAGTGCACCTTGATGTGTAGGGGCAAACTGGTGGAGAGCATGCCATAGAAATATGAGAGGACTATTGCAGTAGAGGTGCCTGATTTGATTTAGTATATCATATGGTAGTCACTAAAAACCTGTATTTCTAACAAGTTATCAATCTCTATAGGTGACTCTCATGCACAATAAATTTAGGGAGCTTCTGATTTAGGAAATGATCCCCTTAAGAAAGAATCCTACATATCAAAGATAGACACTATGCATTGTCTGTCACAGACTTTTGAAATCAGTCACTGAAGTTTGAAAAACACCACTTAGCAGTACTTATAGAAAGAGATGATGTAGTGATGTAAGTCCTTTTGTGAGCATCCTTCTGTGCACAGTAGCAGATTCTATTCAGTAAAATGTTCACTTCCCAAATGGAGCAGAACATTTTCTGTCTCATATTCTGGTAAATCAGTGTTTTTATTAAGCCAGATGACTCTGCAAGTGGAATAGACGCAGAGCATGTACCATATCTATTGCATTGAGATTTATGAAAAGCAATATGAGAAGACAACTGTCAATTGCCAGTGGCAGAAGCTTTCTTTTAGGAAGAATAACCTGATTCTCTGAGGTCATCCCTATTGGAACCCACTGAACCCAATGCAACCAAAACCACTACTAGTATGATTTTAATTAGGACTTAATATTCAAAACTTTTTTTTAAATTCCCAAGGTGTGTTTTTCATTGGACAAAGTATTTTACTTTAGGGTTATAAGTTATATGTAGACTATATATTGTTTTTAAAATAATTTTTAAAGTTTTTAATATTCACATCCATCAGAAAGAGTAAGTTCAGAATGGATCTGGATGAGAAATAATTGAGTAGAAAACTTTAATTATTTTCCAGATAAATAATTATTAATGAATAATTAAAGGGCCAGATAAAAATTTATTAAAAATTCCTAATTGTGGATGCAGGTGATTCTTGGCACTGAGTTGGCCAGAAGCTTGAAATCTAGGCTTTAATATAGTCATATGGATTCCAGTAAAAATGGATTCCAAATGAGTAAAATGAATTATGAAGTCATAAAATCCTGGGTAATTCCACACATGTTTCTGAAAAGTTCAATATGCGTCTAGTTATAATAGCTGCAAACCTTTTTAGAGTGACTTTGGGGAATCACACAATGAAATGCATCACTGAAACTTCCCGCCTCCTCCCTCCTATCACTTCCTTATTAATAGCTCCACGCTTTGAGAGCCCACTTGAAACTTGAAACATTATTTTCCTCATGGATTACTTTATGCATTGGCATAAAAATTCATTTTCTAGAAGATGAAATGATATTCTTACCCGTTTCACAGCTGGGTCCAGTGAAGCCTTGTGGGCAGGCGCACACATTAGCAGCAATACAGGCTCCTCCATTCCTACAGCCATCTTTGCAAAACGCTAAAATAATTCAGATACATGATTTTAGCACTTTAGAAGTAAGTAGTTTAATAAACTCCAAACCTAGCTCTTCATTATCCCCTTGGAGATGTGAATATCAAATTATAAAAGCTATTTTAATTTTGTTTTCATGTAATATTTCCCATACATGTAAGAAACTTCAACGCAACTTGTAAAACAGTACTCTTTCCAATGTTAAAGAAGTATTTCAACCTGAAAACAAAATACTGAAATTTATTTGAACAACAAACAGCAAATTTACACAATAGGAAGTACATTAAAATTCAGATTTCTTCTCATTGTAACAATCCACCTTGAAAATAAACCTGAAAATGGCAGCTATACTAGATGGAGCAAATCACCATCTGAAGAACGAGACCATGAAACAGGAAATGGTTAAATTCCATGAGGCTCTGACCATTTTGCACCCTAGCCAAAGTGCCAAGATAGTAGGAAATGCTCCATCCTTCAAAAATTTGTAAGCGGGTCCTGGTAATGAATTAACCAATAGTAACAAATATTCCTTAGAGTGGTCTTCAGGGAGACTCTTAAATTCCTCTGCTAAGGATAGGTCAGAATCCAGGATCAAGGGCAAAGACACTATATGACCTGTTTTATTAGAGTGGTTTTGGGAATGAGGCAAGTTGTTCTGTGAGTAGGAAGCTGAACTATTGCAGGGGAGCCAACATCTGTACCATTGCAAGGGCGATCTCTTGAAATGTGCTGTCTTCGAAGAAGTGCATAAAAGAAGAGGAGAAGAGCAAGACAAGTGAGTACAACAGGAGAAGAAGAGAAAAACAAGATGGATGAGACTGAGCCCCCTTTAGAAGCTTTTATTTCCTCTTTGGCTCATTCTTTGGTTCTGTAAGGCTCAGCAGCTGCTT
This sequence comes from Symphalangus syndactylus, assembly GCF_028878055.3. Taxonomy (NCBI): domain Eukaryota; kingdom Metazoa; phylum Chordata; class Mammalia; order Primates; family Hylobatidae; genus Symphalangus; species Symphalangus syndactylus. The sequence goes on from NC_072439.2 coordinate 45,698,688, forward strand.
CCTCAGCCTGACAAAATCTATAATGAGTGAATTAAACCAGCTTGTTCCCGGCATTAAGGCAAAAGTTTTTTCTATAGTTTTCTGGCATGTGCTTCCTCTAGTTAGGTAGAATACACTTTTTCAGAGTAATAAAATGTAGAAATCTGAAATTCTAGTGATGAGTTAAAGAAATGGACCCAAAAAGTCCATTTGGCTTCTTTGGTTTAAACCTCATAAGTGATAATGTGTGTGCCAGACCATGTACATATTTTCACTGGAGTAATTTGCAAGGTTGCAGCCTGTTGATACTGCACAGAACTCAATGATTCATTCAGCTCCTACATTTAATCTACTTATCTCTCAGATTTTTCCCATTCCAAACAAAGATATATACAGGAACTGAACAGTCTTTATTCGGGCAACCTGTAGTCCTAACTTCCAGAAGGAATTTATAGATCCTCGAAAGTTCTCCTTCTTTCAAATACAAGAATTATCTGTCTGCATCTGTTCATAATTTTCAGAGTTCTTTATTATATGAACTTTATTCTTCATACTAAATAGGAATTGGAATCAAGCAGAAAATAAGAGAAAAGCTTTAGGCTTCCTAGATGAAACCTTAAGCCTAAGCAAACTCTCAGAACATTCAGGTGATTTGGGGGAAGTCCTAAGGACTTAGTTATTTTGTAGTCTCCACTCATGCATTGGAAATGCATTTCAAGATCCCCAGTGGATCCCTGAAACATCAGACAGCACAGAAATCTATTTTTGCATATATATATATACATATATATGTATATATATATATACGTATATATATATTTTTCCTATACAGACATACTGTGATAAAGTTTAAAGTATAAGTTATGCATAGTAAGAGATTAACAACAGTAATTTATAATAAAATAGGTAAATTATGTTGCATTTTGGGGCCATTAACAGTAAAATAAAAATTACTTGTTTTTGTTTTACCCATTTTGAGTTAGGTTTTGTACATGGTGATCGTTTTTTGTTTTGTTTTGTTTTTGTTTGTTTTTTGGCCTGGTCTCAAACTCTAGACTCAAGCAATCCACCTGCCTTGGCCCCCTAAACTGCTAGGGTTACAGGTGTGAGCCACCAAGCCCAGTGAAAATAAGGATTATGTGAATACAAGCATTGTGATACCTCAACAGTGTATTTGATAATCGGGAAGGCTACTAAGTGACTAATGGTGGCTAGTTGCAGACAGTGTGGACACACTGGACAAAGGGATGATTCACATCCCAGGTGGCATGAGGCTGGACAGTGAGAGATCTCATCATGCTACTCAGAATGGTGCACAGTTTTAAACTTAAGAATTGTTTTTTTCTAGAATTTTCCATTTAACATTTGCAGACTGCATTTGACCATGGGTAACTAAAACCATGAAAAGCAAAACTGTGGGTAAGAGGGAACTGCTGTACTATACTTTACATTCTAAAAGTCTAGCTTTTCTCAGGATTTGTTTAGTTTTTCCAAGCAAATTTTTGTGGGATTTGGATCCCCAAATAATTAGGCCTTTTTCAAAATGACCTACACTAGTGATTTCCATGGAGTTTTGAAAATCAAGGTAATCCTCTGGCCCACCCATCTCTGGCTACAGTGTATTTTTGTAGACCAGGCCTGAAGACCCATCCTCATAAGACACTGCATTAACAACTATTCCTTGTTCTTTCCTACCTCACACAGACACATATCAAAGCAAACAGATTTTAGTGAACTCTGAGATAAAGGACACAGTATATTTGAGAAATCAGCAGTTTTGAAGCTTAAAATGCCTAAATTGGATAAATCATTTGGCATTATAAGGGATGTAAATGTTATACTACGGGAGTTTATAGAATTTCCAAAAAGGTCTTCTATTTCCCCTTAGGAGGTAGGAGGGAAAGAGGACAGCGGGGGAAAAGGTGAGTTAATGGATTGTGGTGAACTACAATTGTATTGTCTACTGATGGAAAAAGAAATCTGATTTCAACGGGACATTTAAAAGAACGATCAATCGGCATTAACAAACAAGCTAAAATAGGAAACTATAACATGTAGAGAATCAATATTCATGGTTAATTAATCTTCCACAGTAGCGTCCGACAGCTCACAAGAGAGCAAAACAAAACAAAACAAAAAAAACTGTCCTACTGACTCAAAATGGAGTTGATTCACATGGTAGCATAACAAATAGGTTGACAACGCTGCCAGAAAAACAGCTATGATGATATACGCATGTCTGGGCTCAAAAAGAAACATCTGAAGCTGGGAGAGTGCTAAACTGGACGAAAAGGAAGTATCAACGAAATTAAAGATCTAAAGGTGTAGAAAGAACAGACTGAGCAAACTGGAAGAAGAACTTGGGATTAGACAATAGAATGTTGAAGTTTAAGATTTCCAAGATGGAGCAGTTCTCCACAAAAATGCCCAGGATGTAGTGATGGGTGTGGGTTTGCTAGAAAGGAACAGAGATGAAAACCACTGTGGCTAAGGTCAAGGAACATTAGGTCAAAGGAGCTGAATGGTTTGGTCACTTAAACACTGAAGTAACGCAGGAGGATGTCCAGACCTGAGGGAAAGACTATGAGCCACACACCAAAGCTTTTAATGTCTGTAGGAAGTACCTGGAATGTACATAACAGTAATGATAAGGGGTAGAGGAAGGTAGAGATGGATTGCATTATACATAATGGAAGAGGCACTGGCATTTAAACCTTTTACCTTTGCATGTCGTTCCATTCCCTGTATAGCCCGGCTTGCAAACACAGTTGTGTCCTCCAACAGTGTTGAAGCATAAAGCATTTTCATCACAGTTGTGCTGATTTGTGATACACTCATCATGTTCTGAAATGAGGAATACAATTTTGTTACTCAGTTATATTTCCAAAGCTAATATATTTTAAACTACACCTTCACTCTTGGTTATTGCATGGTGAATTCTTTCAATCACAGACATAACCAATTATAAATTACAGAAAGGCTCAGATTTTGAAGTATTGTATACTCCTCTTGATGTACATACAAGTTCACACATTCACAAACATCGAATGCAAAATCATTTGGACAAAAGGCCTACCAATAGTTGCAAGAAATAGAGAGGGGAGGCAAAGATGAGGATTAATTCTAGAAGTAGACTACAAAGTCAGCTGTATACAGTTAATATTTGGGGAATTACTCTCATGAAATAAATCTGTCACCTAACTCATCCCTGTAGCATGTGAACAATGACAGGGAAGATGTGAAATTGTATTGCTTTGTAAGTCATGACCTGTAGGATAATAAAGCTGAAGTTCTAGGAGTTAGGTGCCTGCCGTTAACACTTGCAGCCACACTTCCAAGCCTAAAGATACTTATGCAAACTGTCTGGGGAATCTTTGATCTCTTAAAGTTCCCTCACTCTGCAAAGAAAGCAGCACAAATCTATTAAAAGACAAACTTGCTTTTGTAGTATGTGCAAATACAAACTTTAGAATATGTAATCAATATAGTATCTACTCTAACTGCTTATAACATGTAACTCTGCAAAGCATTGAATTACTTGATCCTTACAGCACCCTTGTGGGAGAGGCAGAACCAATATCATTGTAACCATTTTCAAGGTGACTCAACGGTGGCTCAGAGTGTTTAAGTAGCCTGCCCAAGTTCACAGGAATATCAAGTAACTTCAGAATTCTAGCTCAGCATTCAGCAAAGATGTAAATGTAAGGAATAAATACAGTGAACATGAGAAAGCAAACAAATCTAACATCAAAATAAAGATGAGGAGGAAATGCAATATGTGAGAAAATGCACACAAATTAGTTCAGCCATCTAAAATCCCTACAGTGGCACTACTTAGTACTCAGTCTCTTACATGAATATTATTCAGGCCTAAAACAAAACATACATTTTGATAAATTACATTGATTGAGCCATTAATTTCACGTGATATAAATCATGAAAGCAATGAAATGTTTGATTTTACTTTAGAACTCTGTATTCCAGACATTATAATGGTAATATATCTGTAACTTGTCTTTGGCATAACAGATCTGTAACTTGTAATATCTGTAAATTGTCTTTGGCATATACAGTTAAGATTAGACTAAAATCACTTAACTTCAACTACTAAAATAAAATGCCCTCCGTTTTATTTTTAAAAAATAAAAATTATCATTTTGCTATGGCATTTTATGTCTCGTTCTATATAAGCACAAGGTTATGATAGCTTTAATTATAACCCTGTAACTACATTCTTAGAGATTATTCCCAATAATCCTTTAGAGGAAAGAAAGATTTCAATCACCAAGGTTCTAGAACTGCACAAATGGATATATTATTTTCCAAATTCCTGGCTGAATAACCCAAAATTGTACAAAATTCCACCCTTATTATCTAGTATCACAGAACATTTCATAGTTTTTATAAATTCATGCTTACTACTGGTAGCTTAAAAAAGAGCTGGATTACACATGGGTCTCCTAACTGAGGCTACCCTTGGACCACCATAAAATTTCAGAAGGGCTAGAATGGGCAGCCCACCTACCTTTGGGTTCTGCTGCCTCAAGCCAAATAAATCTACACTTTGAATGAAGTTTGCACCTGCTGCCAATTTCCTTCCCAGTGCAATTCAAAGTGCCGCAGTTAAGCTATAAATCTCTATATGGACAGCCGTAGGCCCTTAAAAGAGAGCTGCTGATTGATTTGATGCTGTTTTAATCCCTGCCTTGGTTGTCTTTTTAATTAGACCATACTCACCGAGTAGAGAAAGGACCTAACAAGATTCAGTTTAGCATCTAGCATGATAATGTTCAATAAACGCTAAATAATTACACAATCTGGGACCTGGTTTCCTCTGTTTTCATTTACTCTCATGGGTACTGAAATGAGAAAGAGGGCTCCTAGGCAATTCAAAGGCAAATACAGTTCTGAAGGCTTTAAATGCATCCATGCCTTTACATATAAATATAAATATAAATATAAATATAAATATAAATATAAATATAAATAGTTCCCTGTGACTGAAGTGTCCTTCCCCACAGATTCTCCTGGAAAACACTTACCATTTTTAAACATTACAATAAAATGTCATGTATTGTGCGAAGATACCTTAGTCTCCCCCTCCTACAGAGTTAGGGGCTGCTATCTATTTTCCCTAACACCATATACAAGGTTCTATTATTCTCTTTTATTGTAATTTTATGTCCATTTCTCTTTAGTTCTCCATTCTTAAGCTCCACTCTGGGACTGTGAATTTTTAGACCAGAATTTTGTATTTTTCTTTGTATCTCATTTAAACATTCAAAGAATGTTTCTTAAATAAATGATTGAATGAATAGATGGGGCAAGATAGGAACTACTTCCTTTCCCATCATTCAAGACAATCCCAGTTTGCTCAATTGTAGACTACATGCCAAACACAGAGCTCTTAAAAATCCGAGCTGTTTTTTCACATTGATTTTACTACGGTGCAGTTTTATTTGATTTTGGATATTTCAAATATTAATTAAGATATTAGCACATCTTTTGAAAACAGAAAATATTAATTCCTTTACACTATCACTTTAAATCTTTTCACACTACTTAAAATAATGTTGGTTATAGCCACAATTTATGAACTAATGTAAACTGTAAGCTTAAGAAAACCCTTTTTAAATGACTGTAGTCTCAAAGAAGATTTGATAATCCTTCACAAAAACAGAATATAAATGAAGCAACAAGCAAATATTCTGTAAAGTCATCTCAATAAATAGATAATTATTGGTGTTCCATTTCCAGTTTTGGTCAAATGTCAATTTCTCATCCTTTCTCTGACTCACACTTCCCTGAGGACTCCACCATCAAATCACTAGTTCGCCTCTCCATTTCTAGTACTTCCTCCAACACTTCCAATATATAGTAAGTAAAATTAAATAGAATAAGGAAGGAAATTCTAAGGTAAAATTTAAATCAATATTATGTTCCAGTGTTTAAGAAGAGCATGTCAGGATGTAATAGTGAATAAATTTCAAGGTTTATGTCTCATATACTGAAAGGCAGACATTCAGATCTGATGTTTGGAATATCCAATCTATAAGACTCAATGCTATCTTCATCTCCTCAGTAAAAATTTCATTGTTTATATGATACGACAATCCAACCAACAGCTGGAAGTGAAATCAAATGCATCACGTCCTAGCTCCTCTTCATCAAAAATATCAGCACACGGTTATTTTAATCAGATTTTAATTATTCGTTGTGTCTATGAATTTGAATTTTAAATGAAATGAAAAAAAGAAAAATATATCGAAGGAAGACACCATCACTCAACAATACTAAAAAGTAATTTGGATGTCAATCACTAGGAAACATTATATATAAATCTATAATTGTATAGTGATAGTTGAAAAGATTTTTTCCTGTGTATCATAATTTCTTTGTTCTGCATACAATGTAAACCTGATTTCATACTAGTGATGAGGCACAATATAGTAAAGTTCCTCCATGGAAAAAAAAGTAATAATATACACACTCGGATGCATCTAAATGCAGATGTTATGTATAACAATAATACTTAGCTTTCACTGATTAACCCCTAAGTCAACCTGGGTATGCTAATGTATCTAAAATCATTTTAAGATTCCATATCCAACAGTGTCATCAGTCATAATAACATGGACTTAAGATGAGGTTTAAATTTGGTATTCATATTGAGCTGTTTGCAGAATGAATGTGCTACCTAGAAACAAACCAGCTGCTCTAAAATTCACATAGCTTTCCTCACTGTGATTTCAAAATAGATGTACAATAGAACATAATCCATGTTCTGTTCAAAAATTTCAGTATAATATAAAATGCAAATACTTCAGAAAATAGAAGTGAAAAGCCATCATTTAAATGCATTTACATTTAAATTCAATTTAGTATATTTTTCTTCAATATGTATTTAGTATTGGAATATCTGGGGGTTAAAAATGATTATAAAGTTAAAAGCCTTCAAAAAGCTTACAGTTTAGTTGAAGACATAAGAAAAAAACACAAAGCTTTAGTAAATGGTTTCATTATGAGAAATTGCTAAAGTAGAGGAGTAAACACACTTACAGAGGGTTGAAAGAGATCAAGGGAGGATCTGGTTGGGTCAGATAGGAATCCAAGAATGACTTCTTGGAGAACAAAGAATTTGACATGGATTTTTTTTTTACATGTGTTGGTGAGGGCAGGTGCAGATTCCCAGTTAAAAACACCATTCATATACTTTGTCTCTTTGGTTTTTGGAATCTCGAGGCCCTTATAAATTTGAATCACACTGAATAATTTATAATAATCATAGCTACAATTCAGTGCTTACTACATACCACATACTTTGTTACATATATTATCTCATTTAATCCTTATATTAACTAAAAACATTATCATTACAGAAAATTAAACTTGACTTGGAAAGGCTAAATGGCTTGCCCAAGAACACACAGCTAGTAAACAGGAGAGTTGTGAATTACATCTGACTCCAAAATTCAGGCTATTGATTGCTATGTAATTGATTGCCCAACATATTTAATGCTTGTGTTTTTCCCAATCTACTCCTTTTTTATTCTAGTGTTCTTCTTTATAATTATCCAGAAGTTTCTAATGTTTACACAGTTTAATGTCTTTTTGTTGTATGTGAAGTCTTCTGCTGCTTTACAATTAGGACGTTATCATCTCTTTACTATATTTTATACCTCTTTAAAAACACCGTCTAAAAGGAGTCTTATTAGAATTATAGCACTTCTTAAGGCAGAGGACAGATATCACTTTCTGTTCATACTAAAACCCACAGTTTCACAAGGTAGAAATAAGTTTTTAAAAGAAAAGGATGATAACAACATGTTCAGGTTCAAATCCCTGCCAAACAAAGTAACCAGCTAACAGAACTTAGACTGTAGCACCAACTGCCGCACTTAAAAGTCTCTTGAAGCTCAACATTAAATCAGTTTGGTAAATAGACACCTCCAATGTCTGAGAGTCTTCTCCTCTAACACCACGGTCAGGCCCTAGAAACACTGTGCATTGTGCTGGATAATTCTGCTTCATTCTACCAGCAATATCCTAGATCCTTTAGCTGACACCTTTATATACTAGATTCTGCTCTTCTGGTAACAGAACATAATACACCTTCATAGTCAGCCCACTACCCTCAGAGAAGCTTTCTTCTCTAATGTATTTCTCCTGCCACAGGAAATATATTGCTTATCTTGCATCTTCTCCTCTTCTGCTCAAATTTAAAAATGTGGGAAAAACAGCAGCTATAGTAACATATAGGTGCAAGTTTCACAAAGACAGCTGCTTCACTTTCTCTAACCCAAGTGTTTTCTGGAATATAAATTTCACATAAGTAAATTATCTCTTAGATTGTAGCAGGATATGGCCCTAAACATAGTGACAACCAACCTCCAGTTGGACCTGTCATTTGATTACTAGAAACCTGAGAAAAAGCTCCCTTAGATGTAATGCTAAATGAGTCTTGGAGCGGAGAAGCCCATAGAAGAGGTATGGATTGCTCTTGAGTAGCTTATAACAACAGTATCAAACTACATGTTTAAAGGGATGGTTTATCTAAAAAATGTACGGCTGCTTAGTCATTTTCCTCTAATATTTCTGTAGACTAGATTGCTTAAGATATCAATGGGTTTTACCAAAGTCCATCCATAAGCGTCACTTGTAAGTGTCCCCACCAAAGCAAATATGTAGTGACCTGCACTGGTTTGTGAAGAGCATCCAAATCACACAGCCCACAGATCTGCAATACTGAGACTTCTTGCTTTATTCCAAAAAGAATGGCAACAACTGTGAATCCTCAGATAAAATATACTCTCTCTCTCTCCTAGTATACTAAACAACTCTCTGAACTTGTAAATAGCACCTCAGTACTTTCACAGTATAATTACTATACTGCAGATCTTTCCAAAATGAGTACAAGCTGAGTTTAAAGAATGTTCTATATTACAACTCCACAATTTCTGGTTTTAGGTCTATAAGAAAAAAGTGGTACTCCTTCCTTCCTTCTCCCTTCTTCCTTCCTTCCCTTTCACAGATGTTTAACAGTCTGATATATGAAAACATCGTGTTATAATTCATTAGATGATTTTAAGTGTCCTTGATCAACTATGCTGTAGTAGGACCACAACTAAATTTGAAAGGTAAAGTAGAAAAAATGAGAAAATTACGTACTATTGTAATGAACAATAACAGGGAGGCAGTGTATACAGTACATATTCTAATTTCCAGACAGGTTTGGTTTTAGATGACATTTTATCCCAGTTCTCTGGACCTGAGAAAGTTAGCTAAGCTTTCTAAGTTTAAAATGAGGAAATTAGGATCTACATGAAAAAGCAGTTGTGAAGAATAAATTTAAAGGATGAAAGTAAAATTGCTTGCAATAATAAGGACACTCAAGAAAAATTAGTTGCCTATTATCTACTTCAGTGGAACAACTTCTTTTGCTTTTGCTAGATAGATGTCTTCTCTTTTCCATTTCATTTTAATTCTGTGGAGAGAGCCTAAATGTCCCACAGTGTTTGTTCTCTTCACAATCTTTTCTGAAATCAAATCTATTTTGGACATTTTTCTTGTTTCCAAAATGCCACTACTTTCAATGATTACATCAAGGGAAAATTGCCTGCTGACATATTGAGCAACAGCTACTCATTTTGTTTCTTGTGATTACCTTATTTACTCACTTTATATTATAGAAAAATTTTACTTACTACCATGTCGTTTTAACAGAAATCTATTTTTAATGCTACTAAAGTGACTGCCAGAAGTCATACTGTAAACTTATTTGATGCCATATCAGTGGCAAATTCTCTAAAAGTCATTTTTAACACCCAGGCATTTTTAATTCACTATTTAAGTTTCTTGTTCACTGACCACACCGATTCAATTCAATACTGACTTTTGTTATTCTTCAGTTTGCTTGGCGACTAGGAATTTGTTCTGATTTTCTTCTCCTGACATGCTTGGTTGATTTTCTTCTAGTCTTTTCACTGGTGTGCTCAGCCTCCTTTCCTAATCCTTATTCGACCAGGAATCTTAACAACCAAAGCACACTAAAATTTCCTCCTTCTCCTTATAGTAATTTCATAAGCGAATCCAACTATTGATTTTATTGCAAAAACATGTTTTATAATATTTTGTGTTTCATCAAATAGGCTTTGTCTGAACATATTATAGGGCAATAAAAATCTTGTAACCAGATAGATTTGTTTTCTCAACACATAATTTTAAGGTTTCTGCTATATCATTCTAGTGCTCTGGAGAGTGCAAAGATGGATAATCTGTGATCTGTGACCCCAAGGAACTTCTTAAGTATTCAAGGACTGGTGATACAAATAGATAACTAACTATGATATATTGTAGAAGTTGTTTAGTGCCATAACAGAGAACATAATAATAGTAACACTAATGATAGTAGCTAAATTCTTAAGTGCTTATTACAGACTGCAAAGCACTGTGCTAAGTGTTTTATATGCATTATCCTCTTTAGTCTTAATAAAAGGCCTGTTCAGGTAGGTAGTAGTTTTATTTTTATTTTATAAATGAGAATACAGAGCTTTCTTGGAGTAATAAGGTGCTTTGTCCAAAGTCACATAGCTAGAAAGTAACAAGGTCAGACTTTCAGTGCTTTAAAATATACAACCTATAAACGAAAATCTCATGAAGCTTAAGGAGCTCAAAGAGATGAGGACTGACTGAAAGTTTTGGGAAAGCATTACATGGGAAACAGGCCGAACAGGTGGCTCTTGAAAGACAGGGAGGGTTTTTAACAGAAAAGGGTAAAGATGGGGAAGAACACTGCAGCTGGAGAAAACACAGGTGCACAAGATAAAAGCATGGGGTATAACAAGGCCCTCAAGTACTTGAGCTGGCAGATGGTGATGACTAAAAGAGAACAGTAAAGAATAATTATTGGTAGCATCCAGACGACAACAGAATTTTATTTGGTAGGCAATAAATAGCTGCTTCCAGCTGTAGAAGAAAAGGTGGCATGAAAAATTAGAGTTGATTTTAAGGAAAACTAATCTAACAGTAATGTGTAGATGAGGAGAGATTAATGTTCCTTGACAAAATGGGCTTCTCATGTTAGAAAGTTAGCATTCCTCTCTCTTTTTAATCCCTCTTTCTTCCTTTTATTCTTCTCCACTCGAGTTAGATTATTACTGAGAGTTGAGACAGGAGTCTGTGCAACACTGAGAGAAGGAAGAGGAGAAAGAGGAGAAGAATGAGAAGGTGAAGGAAGAGGAGGAGGAGAAGGAGGAGAAGGAGGAGGAGGAGGGTGTTGACAACAAAGAAAAACAGAAAGAAACTGAGTGCTTATTACCTGCCAAGCACTGTGCTAAGTAACATATACATGCAGCATAAGGAAGTACTAAGGACAGAGGAGGAATCATTGGGAAGTTTACAACAAAATCACAAGATTTGAATCCCTTTAAGGCAGGAATCATGTCTTATTCATTTTACACATCCAAGCCCCTATGATTTTGTGAATTAAACTGTCTTGAATAGAAGGTCTAAAGTATAATGGAGAAAATGATGGAGAAAGAAGGGTAGATTTGTACTCCAATTTTGGACTCCATAGTGAATCAATATTTGAGCCAAGAGGAAGAAACACTTTAGATAACTTAGGTTCTTAACCTGGGCAACTGGGAAGGTGGTGATGAGATTAACAGATATAAGAGAGCCTCTTACCTTTAGGTATTTTGTTATTCTTGTTCGCCTGGGTTTTGTTTTTTTTTTTTATGGCAAAGAAGAAAATAGAATTAAAAAGTCAAAATATAAAGGCAAGGACCATCTTAGGAAACAAAATTTACTCTATTGATGGTGATCATAAACCAAATAAACACTCTTCACCTCAAATCTGTTTAACGACCGCCACTTACATGGTAAAGCCGTGGGTCTAATCACCCCCAACATCCAAAACAAAATGACTGGCACAAAATTGGTCTCCAGTGAATATCTGTTGAGGAATGCATCATTGATTCTATAGTGTGTCTCAATCTATCATGCAAAACATTCAGAGACCTGACAATGCTGAATATTCAAGGTATTCCAGAATGGCAATCCTGCAGTATCTCTTATTGCCTCTTCAAGTGCTTGCCTCATTTCCATCCTCAGCACATTACTTCACCAGCAACCTCACAGATAAACATTCAGGTCATCAGGAGAGAATGTCCTCAGATTTCCTATCCACAGACAAATATACAGCTAAATCTATCCTTAAGTCTTTCTTCCTCCAAAACCAGGAATCCCGGAGTCACTATAGACTCCTCCCTTCCTTCTTCTCACTCCCCACATTCATCCGGGGGCCAGGTCGCCTGGATTCTTCTTTCTTAAAAGTTCTCATTTCTGTCCTCCCATCTCTATCCCCATTGCTCTGCAGGTGCCCCAAACTGGGCGCTAAATAGCTCTTGTTTGGATTAGTGCAATAGCCTCATGATGACAACACTGTCTCCAGTTTGGTGCATTTTCAGACCATTATCAGAATAACTTTTTATAAAATCTAATCTCCTTTCCTTCTGCCCCCACCAATCCTCCCCATTCTCTCTTCCTCTGCCTTAATTTTGCTATTGGCAGCACACTATTGTTTTTACTGGCCATCAAGGCACCACATCCTCATTAAAGCTTTCATCATGGCCCTCTCCTTTTACCAAACTGCACATCGATGTACCCACTGCAACTTCTAGTAGTAATATCACTTATTGAGACTCTACTAAAGGCTATGTCTTTCACGTGTGCTTCCTTGCTGCCACATGTGCTATTCTTGGCCCAGAAAGCCCCTTCCCACTTTCTTTGCTTAACTCTTCTACTCACCTCCCACTCAGACCACCCAAAACTCCTTCAGAAAATTTTCTTTGAGACTCTCTCAGTCTCATTTAGATGAGCCCTGTAGAACCTGTGTTTCACTTCGTTATAACATTTGAAAGCCAGAATGTGAAGTGGTTAGGTGAAAGGACTTTGGAGTCAGGCTGCCTCAGCTCAAATCCTGGCTCTTCCTTTTACTAGCTATGAGGTCTTGGGCAAGTTACTTAATCTCTTCACACCACAGATTCCTCCTCTACAAAATGAGTCTAAAAACAGTACAGAAGTAAAACCCCCTGCAGAATCTGGGGCCATACTCAATAATTAAGTATTTCAGGAGCAAAAATATGACTATTCAAACCAGATAGGATCAATAAAGATGGAAAATAGCCTCATATCTGATCAAATTTTGCTGCCAAATGAATTTAAAAAAAAAACAAACAAACATTTGCAGTACCTACATCCTTCATGTGGATTTACTCATTGTTACTGTGCTCGAACTTTTTAACTGCATCAATATAGAACCTCTTTGAAATAAAAATTAATAAGAAAAAACAAAGAAAATAAACATTTGATCATCACAGCTGTCTGGATTTTTTGGAGTTTAGGTCTATAGATAAGGGACAGTGGATATGCCTGCCTTTCATAGAGTTGTGAGGCTCAAATGTGGTAACGTCTGGAAAGCACTGAGAATAATCCTGGTTCGCGTAGCGCTTCATGAGTTAGTATTACACCAGCTGTCCTCACGTTGTCAGGGATTGTTAATTCTCTTACCTGTCCCTCCATAATCAGTATACTTCTTGAGAAAGAAAACGTTAGTATAGATCTTTGAATCCTCATATCTTGCCGTTAACACCTGCCACGTTTTAGGCACTTGATACATATGGATGAATCAATGATGGTTAGGCTCCAACAGATACAAAATCAACATTTTTCAATTTCTCAGAGCATTTTACATCTAGAGATCATTGCACTCACTCAGAATCCCTGTAACATGCTTGAGATTTAATATTTAGAAAAGTATCTACACGCTGCTTAAGAGATCAGGATGCTTAACTTCATCAATGCAAAAGTTCAAGCTCGTTGCTCCTATGTTTTCATGTCAGTGCTGCCCCTAAATTTGGCAAGAGGCATGATTTTCCATCTATTGACATTTATTTCAAAGAAAGAAAAGGCTTCACTAAGCTAGTGAAAATCTCTGCTGGAGAGAAATATCACCTCCACCTAACCCCATATGATCTATTCGTTTTTTGAAAACTTTAAGGCCTGCTCTCCTTTAATATCTACAAATAAATAAGATTAGAGAGTACACTCAACAAAGTACACCAGAAAAAAGTACCTCAAAACAAAATGAAATATAAAAGGTAACTTCTGAAATATACAATTTCCTAAGAAAAACAACCATAGCATTCCAACGTAGACAGTCTTTCCAGTGAATTTTAAGATATTAGATTTCCACAGTTGGATCAGATACTATTTTCTGACCTTTAGTCTTCCAACTTACAGAAAATAGAATGATTCCTCAGATTTTAAAGTGACGAGATTATGGGGCAAAAGAAACCTATCAGTGTTTTAATTCAGGGGCTTAATTTTAAAACAAGCTTCATTACAAAATTTATCTTTCTTAGAGTATGTTATTTTAATATCTCCTGCAGCAAAATACAAGATAAAAGATAATTTCCTATTCCAAAGGATTACATACATTGTTCTTGATAAAACAGGAAGAAGCATATAAAAGTATCTTTTGTGCACTTTTATTTCATGCTTCTGTGTTTACTGTGTTTCAGACTATTTATTTCTAACATTTTAGAGCTAATATCTTTAAAGATCCTTTAATATTTTTATTTGCAGTGGTGTGTTTATTGATGTTATAAATATGTGTTAAGGTCTCCTGTGCTTAAATTAGAGTTGTGGTGGTTACAAGATGAGTAAGGCAGAATTCTCATTCTCAAGATATCTACAGATGTTATTCCCTCATAAAATAATAGATACAACTGTATTTCTTTATGTGTGCATATATGTGGGTATGTGTGTGAATATATAGTATATATGTGTGTGTATGTATATACTTCATATGCACTAGACATAGATAGATATTAAGTAGCAAGTAATGGCTAACTTATACCTGTGTTTTGTTCTGCTCGAGTGGCAGGAATCAATTTAGAAATATAGTGAAATCTCTTTTTTGTTATTCCAAAAGTTATCTTTTCTAAAATACAAAAGGATATTCTCTTTTGATAATGTGGTTAGAGTGCCTCTTCTTTTATATCATTTTTTTTAAAGAATTTAAAATGGATTTTATTCTAAATCTCACTCAGAATCATTCACTTTTACTTGATAAGGTTCCTTAAACTTCAGTAATTCTTCTCTCACTGTGCCTCACAGAGGGGAGGTCTTGCCCGCAGGAATCACTAAAAGCTTTCAGAGGAGTTTAAGAGATACTTTAATGTCAATTCATCATTCTCTTTCCCTGATGGTTTCTCACACCAACAAGCTAACTCTTCCCTTCTCCTGATGTTTGCCATTTTTACTTATGCCCTTGGCCTCTGGGATCCCGATCAGACTGTTGCTCAGACATGAATAGAAATGTGACCCGAAGACCAGAAGACCAGTAGCTTAAGAAGCAACTGGATGAAACTGGAAACCATCATTCTCTGCAAACTGACACAAGAACAGAAAACCAAACACCGCATGTTCTCAGTCATGAGTGAGAGCTGAACAATGAGAACACCTGGACACAGGGAGGGGAACATCACACACCAGGGCTTGTCAGGGGGGTGGGGGCTAGGAGAGGGATAGCATTAGGAGAAATATCTAATGTAGGTGATGGGTTGATGAGTGCAGCAAACCACCAAGGCACATGTGTACCCATGTAACAAAACTGCACATCCTGCACATGTACCCTAGAACTTAAAGTATAATAATAAAAAAAGAAGCAACTGAATGACAACAAATGGGGATTGATTCTGATGCCAACTTTCCTTACTTCCCCTTCTCTTTCCACTACTTGCCTTCTTATATCTCTGTTTCTTGCCCTTGCTTCCTTCCCAGTTGCAAGCTTTACTCACACCTCTCTCCAATTTATTCATTTCAATTTCTTATATTCTTCCACAAAATTAAAAACTTTAAAATAATGTACCCTTCTCCCCAACTGCAAGTGTATATTTTAATTACAATCAGCAATGTCCTGCTCTAGGGAAAATGCTCACTTTTTGTATTCATGGGCCTTATTCTACCCTCCTCTAATTACACCCAGCACCTCCCTCCTCACTACCTTCTCTCCCCCAACCTCTTTTCTCTGGGGTCCCAGATCTAGTACACTGGCAAATAGGTGTATTTAAAGGTTCCCTCTTGTAATGTTATCTACACATGTTCCATATATCTTCCCACGAATGATAAAATCCATTCACTCACTCACAATATCCCTTTAAGGTAAAGTGAGACAAGAGGAAGGCAGAAAGGCAAAATGAAAAGGATCTGCAGTTATCAAAATACAGCTGGCCCAAGTAGCCTCCAGGGCCTCTAGGATAGATTGATCAAGTTGACGGTGACTCACTAATGCTCCTGCTTCTCTGTCTTCTAACTTGGTCTCTGCATTCTCCATCCTCCACCCACAATCCAAAATAATAAACTAAATGAAAATGATTACTTTGAAAGTGAGACATGACCATTATGGAAAGTTCCAGAGCAGTGAAAAACAGAATGATGGAATCATAATGTGAAACTCTTGAGAAACATAATTTTCTAAAAGAGAAGATGACAAATATATATATATTTCTGAACAAGTGAATGTTGGGGAAAGTACACTACTGATGTTAATTATAGATTTATTTTGGGGATAGGAAAGTCCTCTTTTTTAAAATATTTACACTCTGTCACTACTTCAGGACTTTCATGACTCAGCATATTTGCCTAAACTGTTTCCTTAGACTGCTGTGCATTCCTTTATCATGGTATTGAACACCCTGCATGGCAGTTGTATATTTGCCTACCAACCTTTGCTTTTAGGTGATGAGTGCCTTCATTATAAAGATGTGTTTTGTTTTTATACCCTTATTAACATAACAAAGAGTGGTTAAAAGGGAATTGCTCCCACCATAATGGCATCAACCAACTCTCCAGCCATCCCTACACATCCAAGTAAAAACAATATATATGTTTGATGTGCAAATGCAACTTCAAAAGGAGGTCCCTAGCTCCCTATATCAAACATACTATTTATCATTGCCAAACCTTTGGCAGGTACCCCAGCTATATCCTGTGTTTGGCAGAGTGTCTAACCAGAATTTAGTACTTCATCTATGTTTATTGATTGAATGTTTTCATGCATTAAAAAAATGGAGCAGGTTGGCATGATACATCAAGAGAAGAAAAAAAAATCCATCTAGAATGTTCTAAGAAGCTTCTGACCTGATTGCTGAATACTTGCAACAGAAGGCTTTTATTTGTATGTCATTAGATTTAAACTCCTGGACTCTCCTCTCTCTGTCTCCAGTCAACTATTTCAGAGAAAAACATCTAGAAAAGTATTTATTACACTGTGGTTAATTAAATCTAACAACACATGACCCTATCTCACAATCTTTCTTGAACTGGGTTGAAATACTCAAGCTTGCCAGCACAAAAGCAGTTAATATTTTTACTTCTTCTGTGAATATTATGGACAATTTTATATTACCTAAGGTAAAATGAAACTCAAAAGGTAATTGGAAAAAAAAATCAAAGTATATCAGAAGAAGCTCAATTTTAATCATTGGCCTTCTCTAACATCTCTAAAAATGTTTTCCCTATAAGTTTAAAAGCACATGATTTTAAAAAATGGCCATATGTATATCAACATATTTGAATGTAGTCAGTTAATATGCAAACATATTCACCTGTAGCCTTCTTATTTCATACAACAAGCAGAACAATCATTTCAAAACATAAAACAGATCATGACATCTGACTTATTTTCCCATTTTGAATAAAATATAAAGTCTTTGCCGTGGCCACAGTGTGCCCTGCAATATAGTCATCTTCTACTTATCTCTTTCCAATCACACTGGCCTCTCTGTGTTCCTTGAATAGCTAAAGCATTTTGCTGTCCTGTCTTCTTGAGATGCTATTAATTCACAGGTTTTTGTAACTCACTCACTTGTTCACTTATTTCAGAACTCTGCTCAGAGGACACCTCCTTAGACACTCTCTGTCTCAGACCACTTCTTTTACCTGGATTTATTTCTTCACAACACTTGTTCCTCTCTAACATTATACTATATAAAATTATTTGCTTATATATTTATGGTCTGTCTTCCTCATTCAAATAAAAGTTGGATGAGGACAGAGACCCTAATTTATTCACTGACACATCTCCAGCATGTAAGGGAGAATTTGTTTACAGTAGAAACAGAGAATTTTAAGAGAAATCAGACCCTGTCGGCTGCATCCCTCACCAATTTTTTTTTATTGATGATATGAAGAAATTGAGGCTCATTCAGAGTAAATGACATATCCAAGGCCACAGTTAATAAGTGGCAGAATTAATAAGTGACAGAATCTTAGTTATCTTTACTTCCAGTCCAGTAGCTTTTGACTATAAAGAAACAAACAAAACAAATGGATACCCACATTGAATTTTGATTTTACAGAAATTTACATTTTGTTTTTTAGAAAAGCCTCTCTCTAAAAATTGTAATAGTTTTTAATCTTGGTTTATTTTTTGTTTTCCTTCCCTTCACTAACAGTAAGCCCTAGTGTGATTTTGCAAATCCCAGAATGTGAAAGCTAACAGGGTGTGACAGCTGTGTCCTATGCTCGTCAATACAGTGGTCTGTAACAGGGTAAATGACACAATTACCTGCTGTAATTATTGCTGCTGACAATACAGTCTCCCTAGTGAATGCTTTATGAAATTCAGAGCTGCATTTCTTGTCAATCCAATCCAAATCCTGCATACATATTTGAGGCAGTATTTTGCTAAATAAATGTTTAAAAATTAGAGCCCAAAGCTAAGTGGGCATTTATTACTTAGTGCAATTCAAGCATTATGGATGCATTTTGCTTTAATCTAATTTTTTGCATTGACATGGAAATCTTTCTAACAAAGTTTTGCTTTAAATCAAGAATCTATTCTCATTGGTTATAAAGAGGCACCGAATACTTCACAGAAAAAGCAGATGTACCAAAAAAAAATCAGAACTGAATAAATAAAGCATCTGCCAAAATCCCTGGTCTAGAGTGGTCCGCTGTACACCGAACTTATTACTTATTTCATTTCAACTATAAAGACACTTGAGAATACACACAGACACAAACAATTGTAATAGTTGACTGCTCTGAGTTTGGCTGCCAGCCAAAATCCTTCACAAGTTACAGGTAGGCTGTCAAAATAAAAAATAAAAATGCACAGGGACATACTTGCCTGCAGATATAACTTGCTTCCCATTCTTAAAAAAAAAAAAAGTAGAATCACCAAATTCCCATTCTAAGACTGGGATTAGATTAAATAGCTTAGACATAGTAATAACAAAGCAATTCCAACTTATGGAAAAGTAGTACAAGCTCTTTTGCAAGTACATTCAAGGAACACCAATATGTTAGCAGAATTATATTAGTAACCAGATGATTTTGATTTTGCAAATAAGTGGTTCCTGGTTATTGATACAATGTATTCCTGGAAACCACACCAGAAGGCTGATTATCGTTAAATGGAACTAATCATATCCTTATTGGATTCACATGTTCTAACATAGTTTGGCACCGTCGGCAAAAACCAATGAATAAATGGGTGAAGAGTTCAAAAGTAAAGGACATGTACTTTATAATCAGTGCTGAATGTGCACAGCAGTAAAACAAAAATGAGAAGAGGGCTAATATGTATTTTAAGTACATCATATCTTGACACACAGATCCTCATTCCATAATGACACAAAAGGAGAAAAATTACATTTTAAAATATAACAACATGCAATGTTAATGAATAATACAATGGGTTTTGTAATCTCATTTTTGGAAGTGAAAGTAATGATAAATCAGTAAATCATTTCTGAATTTCTTAGACTTTGCAGTTACCCAGTGGTTGCTGAAGAATTGCAGCATGCCCACCCACATGGTCGAGGATGGTAAGCCACTTAGCTACTGCACTGAGAAACAATCCAAGCCAAAATGTAGTCTCATGCAAGCTGAGATCAAGGTGTTGAAATACATTTGTTCATCCAGTCTCCAACCCCACTGGGTTCTATAAAGCTCTCCCTGCTTTGAGACTTGCCCTTTGCTATTGGCCAGCATTTTTGTTTTGGAGTCTTTGGGTCTGCTCATTTCTCCACCCTGTAATGTTCTTCCCCAGGTTTTTCATCCCTCAGGAACCCAGTGAGGCCCTATCTGAACGCATAACCTAAGTAGGTCCCAATGCTGGCCTCTATAGCTTTCCTTCATAGCACCTATTTAGCATTTGATAATACTCACCCACTTGCTTAGTTACTAATCTGCCTGCTCGCCTCACCCCCTAGATGGTAGACAATGAGAGGATGAATTGGGTGACTAGCACAGTACCCAGGCCATATTAGGTGTGCCCACCTAAATATGAATTAGGTGAATGTACCTTTCAGACTAAAGGACTATTTTCCCTATGTATGCCTTTGTCCATACTTCATAATTCTAAATTTGAAATTTTCGAGGTCTTGAGACTAGTGAATATGCAGGTGAGGAATAAGACTAATAGCTTCTCTGTTCAGTGTAGAATAACTGTATAATGTCAGGCTTTTATTTGAATGCAATTACATTTCAAGAGACATGATATTATGTAAAGTGTATCTAAATTTGGGTACAAAGGAGTCAAATAATATAAATCCATTCCACTGTATTAATTTGAACTATGGGTGAGAATCATTTCAATTCAAATGGCATGAATAGTCACTTTCACACTGAAGCATGAAAGGGTATAATTTCAGTTCCAGCATTCTAACACAGTCCACTATAAAGGCAAAATATCAGGTTAGGAGAGTTTAATGTTAGCTTCAGAAAATCATTTTAAAATAATCTCAGAATTTAAAAAAATTAAATTTTATTGAAAACACTTTTCCTATTGATAGGATTATCTAGTCAATAGAATTATCTAAAATCAGATTGATCTTTAAAGGAATTAAAATATGAAGACTCAGGTAAAGAAATACTGTGTTTAGGAGTACGATGCAGAATTGTGGTACCCCTGCAGTAATAAATCAGCAGAAAGCATTACAGAAATGTCACAGGTGAGCTTGCTTGGAAATGTACCAGATGCTATCCTTACAGTCACATCTATTAACCCAAAGTCTTCATGGATAGACTCCATATTTCAGAGACAGATCAGGCACATACAATGAAATAATGCATTGAAAACTCTCTCTGGTAATTCTGGGTTAAAAGGTTATTTTCCTCATTCATTTTTACAAATATCATGGTAATTGAAACAAAATGCAGAATGGAAATATTTATTAACAAATCATTTTCCCCAGACATCATCACCAACCACAGAAGCTGGCTTGCATTGTGATACATATTTGCCAACACTGTCATAAATTTTCAACAACACTGTAATTATTTCCTGACCTAGAACTGTAAGTTCATAAAGGATTTCAGAATATCATCTTGCTCTAGAAATTTCTTTTCTAATCTGTCTTTGTCCTTCTGAAGACATTCCCATAAATAGCACGGACTCCACGAAGAAAGGATGTATTTTGCAGGAACAGACCTGTTGGTTACATATTATAATGAATAGTGAAGCACTATTACTTTGTCTTCTATTACTAATAGCCCTATTAATCATGTTGAGGTGTTTCATTATCCATGCAGAAGCAACACCTATATGCATATTTTGCATATTTAACATTCTACCACTTTGAGGATATATAATTTGTACTTGTATAATTAAGAAGACTTGATATGAACAGAAAAATGCCTCATCATTTGGCTGGCATTTGCATTCAAGCTTATGTTTAGCTATTTGTTGAGCACTTACAATGTGCCAAGTACTATAACATAAAATTTACTTTGTCCTTTGATTTAATTTTCACAACAACCCTATGAAATAGTATTGTTAACCCCATTGTATACTATAAGGCAAAGGAAGCATGAAAAGGGGTAAAAAAATTTCTTCAAAGAATTTTAAGTAGAGGAACTAGAATTCATCTAGATGTGTCAAACTTAGAGACTAAATTCTTAAATGTTAAAATAAGTTAAGAAGCTCTGAATTGAACTAACCGAGCTTCTTCATTTGAAAGTTTATATCTTTTGAAAAGTAAATATGTTACCCCTTAACTGCTCTACAGATCAACCCCAGCCACATGGCCACACTGTGGATCTAATTACCAGAAGGCACTTTCCGTATTCAAGGTTTCACAGTTGGTGCTTCTTACAGGTTTCACCCTGGGAATTATCCTTTAAGAAGTCCAGGGTCATGTCCCATCATAAGGACCCCACTTAAGAAGAATGAGGATTAACTAAAACACATCAAGAGAACTGTCATAAAAATGAAGAAATTAATTAGGAACAATAACGGGTGGAAGTGTGAGCTAATTTTAAAAAAGGATACTCCGAGAAGGTCAGTTTTTAAAAACATTATTTTGAGTGCCCTTAGATGGAATAAAGATTAGTCTCATTTTCCTGTGTTCCAGGGTGTAAAATAAGGATAGCTTAATCATTGACTCAAGAATATGGTATTCATTCCATGTCAACTTCATTTGTGTTGGCCTCCTTGCCTAAAATCTTTTTTCTTCTTCTAGTTTACCCAAATTCTATCTCTCCTGAAATGTACTCTACATTCCATCACTTTCAAGAAAATGTTTCTGATTGGAACCATTCTCATTGAATTTCCTACCTTGAGAACTCCTAGGCATTATTATACTGGCTTCTTTTGATTGCTCTTATTTGTTATAGAAATTCTCCAACAGACTAAGTTCTTTCAAAATAGGTCCATGTCTTTTACTTCTTCTCTACCATGTAAAGGTGAGGTGTGGAAATAATAAAATATATATATAAATATATAACATATAAATATATATAATATATAAACATATATAAATATATAATATATAATTATATATAATATATAATTATATATTATATATAAATATATAATATATAAATATATATAAATGTATAATATATAAATATATAAATATATATAATATATAAATATATAGTATATAATATATAAATATATAATATATAAATATATAATGTATAAATATATATAATATATATAATATATAATGTATAGATATATAATATATATAATATATAAATATATAATATATAAATATATATGATATATAAATATATGATATATAAATATATGATATATAAATATATATGATATATAAATATATATGATATATAAATATATGATATATGATATATAAATATATGATATATAAATATATGATATATAAATATATGATATATAAATATATATGATATATAAATATATGATATATAAATATATGATATATAAATATATGATATATAAATATATATGATATATAAATATATGATATATAAATATATATGATATATAAATATGATATATAAATATATATGATATATAAATATATGATATATAAATATATATGATATATAATATATATAAATAAATATATAATATATAAATATATATAATATATAAATATATGATATATAATATATAAATATATATAATATATAATATATAAATATATAATATATAATATATAAATATATATAATATATAATATATAAATATATAAATATATAATATATAAATATATATAATATATAAATATATATAATATATAAATATATAATATATATAAATATATAAATATATAATATATAAATATATATAATATATAAATATATAATATATATAAATATATAAATATATAATATATATAAATATATATAATATATAAATATATAATATATAAATATATATGATATATAAATATATATTATATATAAATATATATGATATATAAATATATATTATATATAAATATATAATACATATAAATATATATTATATATAAATATATAATACATATAAATATATATTATATATAAATATATAATACATATAAATATATATTATATATAAATATATAATACATATAAATATATATTATATATAAATATATATAATACATATAAATATATAATATATAAATATATAATATATATATAATATATAATATATAAATATATATAATATATATAATATATAATATATATAATATATAAATACATATTATATATAAATACATATTATATATAATATATATAATATATAAATACATATAATATATAAATACATATAATATATAAATACATATAATATATAAATATATATAATATATAAATACATATAATATATAAATATATAATATATAAATATATAATATATAAAAAATATATAAATATATAAAAATATATATAATTATATAAATATATAATATATAAATATATATATTTATATAAAAATATATATTATATATAAATATATATAAATATTATTTTAGATAATAAAATTAATAAAGTAGCAAAAGCAAGAGTTCCACATGTTATGGGGAAAACACATCCAAAGAATCCATGAGTTAAGAAGGAATCACAATGAAGGAATCAAAGGATATTTAAAAATATTTAGAACTAAATGCTATAAAGAATACTGATATTATATTTGTGGGATGTAGCTTCAGGAAATATTAGATAGAAATTTATACATTTATATGCATTCATTAGTCATGGACATAAAGATGGCAACAGCAGACACTGGGGTCTACTAGGGTGGGGACAGAAGGAGGGGAGTAGGGTTGAACTAACTATTGGGTGCAATGCTCAATACATGGGTAACAGGATCAATCATACCCCAAACCTCAGCATCACACAATATGCCCAGGTAATAAGCCTATTTATGTACCCCATGAATCTAAAATAAAACTTGAAATTATTAAAAAAGTAGATTCTATGAAGTATATAATGATGAATAGATTAGTAAATCACATCAAGCATATAATGAATATCAATGGTACACAGTCTTCTAAACAGTTGAAGATGAGAGACCATTTCTCAACTTATTCTGTCAGGGATCTTACCCTGATCCTAAGCCAGATAAAGGCATTACAAAAAACAAAACTACAGACAGGTATCCCTTATGAATATATGCAAAAATTCTAAACAAATTATTAGTCAATCAAATTTAACAGTATATAAAAAGGATCATACATCCTATCTAAGTGGAGTTTATCCCAGGGATGTAAGATTGGTTTAACACTGGCCAATCAATCCATGAAATTGACCATATTCATAATCTGAAATAGAAAAATTATATGATCATCTCAATAGACTCAGAAAAAGTCTACACTAAAATTCATTATCCATTCTGATAAAAGTTCTCAGAAAACTAGAAAGAGAAAGGAATTTCAGAAACCTGATAAATGGCGTCAACAAAAAACTAAAGTTAACATGATACTCAATAGTGAAAGGCTTCTTGTTTTCCATTGACATCAGAAACAAGTCAGGTGTCTAATCTCACTTCTATTCAACACTGCACTGGTGGATCTAGCCAGCTCAGTAAGGCAAGAAAGGAAATAAAAAGCAATCAGATTAGAAAAAATAAAAATAAATAAATGCATACATTGGAAACACATGGCTTTCGAAACAAGCAGACCTGGGCACGAGTATTTATTAGTAGTGTGACTTTAAACAAGCTATTGAAAATTCCAACGCTTTATGATGCTCACTTAGTGATGAGGATAGTAATATCAAACTTAGGATGGTGTTTTGAAGATTGAATTAAATAACATAAATAAAGCATCTGGAACCATGTCTGACATACTTGAGGCACTCTTTTTAAAAATATTATCATCACCTCCCTTCGGAAGCCAAAAAAAAAATGTTGGTCAACATTTAATTAATGGCATTGACATATTTAAAGAAAAAAGAAAAAGACAGTCTACATGAAGCCTGCAAAAGAAAAACCTTTGTACATTCTTCTTTTATTATCTGGGGAAGAGATACACTGACCAAATACACCAGTATCTCAGTCTCCTTAGAATCTTCTCATTAATTTCTTTTGCTCCAATTATAATTCAATTATCTCTATCATTTTTTTGTTTGTTTTTCCAAAGGAGAATGCTATAACTAGGTCATAGAGAGTATTAGAGTCTTCTTGACTACACTAGTGGATAGGACTACGAGTGAAAATCATGTATGGAAAAAAAATCAAAATAGGGAGAATAGAAAATAGAAAAAGAAAGTAGCAAGGAATATGAGCCCATACAGGAGTCAAAGAAAACACACACACATGCATACACACACAAACACAAACAACATGTAGTTAGGCAAAAGAAAAGTCTGAATAGTCAGGTTTATAGACGCTAAGAGGAAAAGAAGTTTGATTATGAGGTAAAGGCAACAGTATAAAATGCCAGAGAGACATGAGAAAAGGGATTTCCTGTAGGTATTTAGGTCACTGGTGATTTCTATGTGAGTAAATCCAGAAGAGGAGAGAAAAAAGCCCGTTTACAAGAGGCAAATAAGTGGTAAAGAAGTGCTGGAGAAGCACAGAGTATCAAACCATGCTGTTTTACTTTGTGATATGTTAGGATGGTAGCTAGAGTGGGGTCCTCTTCATACTACAAAATGTGAAATCCATAGAACCCCCCTTACCCAGTATGATTTGCAGCAGTGTGACAGAGAAAGAGAGAAATAATAAAAAAGTAATACACACATATCTTAAATACTTAAAATATACAAACAAACATTTACTTGTCAGTTACTAATGGAGAGCCAAGTCCTTTGCTTTGAGTTCAAAGTCATGCCTTTATAAATCACACGAAATATGTATTCTGTAGGAGTTCCAGCTTTAATTTATTTAAAATGCAGTGAGAAATTAAAGATGCTTCCAGAGCAATCTGAATAATGAATAGTAGATTCATATGACATTCTCCAATATTTTACAATTTTCTTACCCACCCCTAATATGATAACACATTGTTAAGTACTTGACCAAATCAAGTTTTCCTAAATATCCAACCTTTTTTTGGTGAAACAACATATTTTGGAAAATGTGTTTGGTTGGCTGTCATTGTTGGTTTAAAAGAGCTTCTACTGAAGAGGGAAATTTGCTACCTCTCTTCCTACACTCATAACCATTCCTGTAAAATTCTCTACCCTAACAGAGAATATATTCAGACATAATAAAAGGTTGCCAGCTGAAAACCTCTATCTTAAAATAAAATTTTAATTGACCACTTTTTTATATATAACTGACACTGATCCAATCCTTTTTCCATTACATAACTTGCAGAACTACTTTAAGAAAATGTACACGAAATAACCTGAAAACTGTAAAGCATTTTACAAAACCAAAGACATCATTTGATGGAAGATATATTTATAACATCTATCATTCATTTCTTTTTTATGAATACATACTTTAAGTTCTGGGACACATGTGCAGAAGGTGCAGGTTTGTTACATAGGTATACATGTGTCATGGTGGTTTGCTGCACCCATCAACCCATCATCTACATTAGGTATTTCTCCTAATTCTATCCCTTCCCCAGCCCCCCACCCCATGACAGGCCCCCGTGTGTGATGTTCCCTTCCCTGTGTCCATGTGTGCTCATTGTTCAACTCCCACTTATTAGTGAGAACATGCGGTGTTTTATTTTCTGTTCCTGTGTTAGTTTGCTGAGAATGATGGTTTCCAGCTTCATCCATGTCCCTGAAAGAACAAGAACTCATCCTTTTTTATGGCTGCATAGTATTCCATGGCATATAAGTGCTACATTTTCTTTATCCAGTCTATCATTGATGGGCATTTGTGTTGGTTCCAAATCTTTGCTATCATGAATAGTGCTGCAATAAACATGCATGTGTATGTCTTTATATTAGAATGATTAATAATCCTTTGGGTATAAACCCAGTAATGGGATTTCTGGGTCAAATCGTATTTCTGGTTCTAGATCCTTGAGGAATCACCACACTGTCTTCCACAATGGTTGAACTAATTTACACTCCCATGAACAGTGTAAAAGCATTCCCATTTCTCCACATCCCCTCTAGAATATGTTGTTTCCTGGGGTACTTATGGGTGAGAACATGCAGTATTTGGTTTTCTGTTCTTGTGTTAATTTGCTGAGAATGATGGTTTCCAGCTTCATCTATGTCCCTGCAAAGAACATGAACTCATCCTTTTTAATGATCACCATTGTATCTGGTGTGAGATGGTATCTCATTGTGGTTTTGATTTACATTTTTCTAATGACCAGTGATTACGAGTTTTTTTCGTATGTTTGTTGGCTGCATAAATGTCTTCTTTTGAGAAGTGTCTATTCGTATCCTTTGCCCACTTTTTGATGGGGTTGTTTGTTTTTTTCTTGAAAATTTGTTTAAGTTCCTAGTAGATTCTGGATATTAGCCCTTTTGTCAGTTGGATAGATTGCAAAAATTTTCTCCCATTCTGTAGGTGGCCTGTTCACTTTGATGATAGTTTCTTTTGCTGTGCAGAAGCTCTTTAGTTTAGTTAGATCCCATTTGTCAATTTTGGCTGTTGTGGCCATTGCTTTTGGTGTTTTAGTCATGAAGTCTTTGCCCATGCCTATGTCCTGAATGGTATTGCCTAGGTTTTCTTGTAGGGTTTTTATGGCTTTAGGTCTTACATTTAAGTCTTTAAGACATCTTGAGTAATTTTTTTGTATAAGGTGTAAGGAATGGGTCCAGTTTCAGTTTTCTGCATATGGCTAGCCAGTTTTCCCAACACCATTTATTTATTTATTTATTTATTCTATTTTATTTTTATTTATTTATTTATTTTGAGACGGAGTCTTGCTCTGTCGCCCAGGCTGGAGTGCAGTGGCGCAGTCTCGGCTCACTGCAAGCTCCGCCTCCCGGGTTCATGCCATTCTCCTGCCTCAGCCTCTCCGAGTAGCTGGGACCACAGGCGCCTGCCACCACGCCTGGCTAATTTTTTGTATTTTTAGTAGAGATGGGGTTTCACCGTGGTCTCGATCTCCTGACCTCGTGATCTGCCCGCCTCGGCCTCCCAAAGTGCTGGGATTACAAGCGTGAGCCACTGCGCCTGGCCCCAACACCATTTATTAAATAGGAAATCCATTCCCCATTGCTTGTTTTTGTCAGGTTTGTCAAAGATCAATCAGATTGTTGTAGATGTGTGGTGTTATTTCTCAGGCCTCTGTTCTGTTTCATTGGTCTACATATCTGTTTTGGTACCAGTACCATGCTGTTTTGGTTACAGTAGCCTTGTAGCATAGTTTGAAGTCAGGTAGCATGATGCCTCTAGCTGTCTTCTCTTTGCTTAGGATTGTCTTGGCTATGCGGGCTCTTTTTTGATTCCATATGAAATTTAAACTAGTTTTTTCTAATTCTGTGAAGAAAGTCAATGGTAGCTTGATGGAGTTAGCATTGAATCTATAAATTACTTTGGGCAGTATGGCCATTTTCATGATATTGATTCTTCCTATCCATGAGCATGGAATGTTTTTCCATTTGTTTATGTCCTCTCTTGTTTCCTTGAGCAGTGGTTTGTAGTTCTCCTTGAAGAGGTCTTTCACGTCCCTTGTAAGTTGGATTCCTAGGTATTTTATTCTCTTTGTAGCAATTGTGAATGGGAGTTCACTCATAATTTGGCTCTCTGTTTGTCTATTATTGGTGTATAGGAATGTTTGTGATTTTTGCACATTGATTTTGTACCCTGAGACTTTGCTGAGGTTGCTTATTAGCTTAAGGAGATTTTTGCTGAGATGATGGGGTTTTCTAAGTATACCATCATGTCATCTGCAAACAGAGACAATGTGACTTCCTCTTTTCCTATTTGAATACCTTTTATTTATTTCTCTTGCCTGACTGCCCTGGCCAGAACTTCCAATATTATGTTGAATAGGAGTGATGAGAGAGGGCATCCTTGTCTTGTACCAGTTTTCAAAGGACTGCTTCCAACTTTTGCCCATTCAGTATGATATCAGCTATAGGTCTGTCATAAATAGCTCTTATTATTTTGAGATATGTTCCATCAATACCTGGTTTATTGAGAGTTTTAGCATAAAGCAGTGTTAAATTTTATCAAAGCCCTTTTGTGCATCTATTGAGATAATCAT
This sequence comes from Symphalangus syndactylus, assembly GCF_028878055.3. NCBI lineage: Eukaryota > Metazoa > Chordata > Mammalia > Primates > Hylobatidae > Symphalangus > Symphalangus syndactylus. Next base: position 45,728,576 of record NC_072439.2, read on the forward strand.
GTGGTTTTTGTCGTTGGTTCTGTTTATGTGCTGGATTATGTTTATTGATTTGCATATGTCAAACCAGCCTTGCATCCAGGGATGAAGCCGACTTGATCATGGTGGATAAGCTTTTTGATGTGATGCTGGATTTGTTTTGCCAGTATTTTATTGAGGATTTTCATATCAATGTTCATCAGGGATATTGGTCTGAAATTTTCTTTTTTTGTTGTGTCTCTGCCAGGTTTTGGTATCAGGATGATGATGGCCTCATAAAATGAGTTAGGGAGGAGTCCCTCTTTTTCTATTGTTCGGAATAGTTTCAGAAGTAGAATCCCGCTTTGAATCCGTCTGGTCCTGTGCTTTTTTTTGCTTGGTAGGCTATTATTTACTGCCTCAATTTCAGACCTTGTTATTGGTATATTCAGGGTTTTGACTTCTTCCTGGTTTAGTGTTGGGAGGGTGTATGTGTCCAGGAATTTATCCACTTCTTCTAGATTTTCTAGTTTATTTGCAATAGAGGTGTTTATAGTATTCTCTGATGGCAGTTTGTATTTCTGTGGGATCAGTGGTGATATCCCCTTTATCATTTTTTATTGTGTCTGATTCTTCTCTCTTTTCTTTTTTATTAGTCTGGCTAGTGGTCTATTTTGTTAATCTTTTCAAAAAAACAGCTCCTGGATTCATTGATTTTTGAAGGGTTTTTTGTGTCTGTATCTCCTTCAGTTCTGCTCCGATCTTAGTTATTTCTTGTCTTCTGCTAGTTTTGAATTCGTTTGCTCTTGAACCCTTTTACATATCCAAAAACTATCTATTGACCACCTACCCTATATGAGGCACTATACTACACGTTGGTTATAGAGTGGTGAAAACATACTCACCTTTTCCTACACTGTGGAGCTTAAAATAATGAGGAAAACAGGAAATAAACTGATACACAAATCACAGTAGGTGTTATGAAAGAAAAAGTGTGGGGTATTTTGTGAGCTAATAACAGGGAGACCAATATTAAATTGGGTGGTACCAGATAACCTTATGATCTAAAGCATGAGTTGTAATTAATCCAGCAAGAACAGGAGAAAAAATTGTTACAAACAGAGGCGATACACATGTAAAGACCTAACTGCAGGAAAAAGCCACACATCTCTGAGAAATGAAGAAAACATGTGTTTCTCAAATGACATGAGGCAGAGACCAAATGCATCAACCTCAGTTTGGGCAAACATGATGGCAAACAAGCCTGAAAATTTCAGAAAGAAGTTGGTATAAAGTTGATATGCATCTTAATGAGAAAAAAAGTATGTAGAGCAATGCAATGCAGCCTCATAAGACTAGCCTCCGGTGTCTATACTACTAGTCTTGTCCAGCTGATTTTCAAAATTACTGCAACAGCAGTTTTCTGTACACATTGGTCCAACCTGTTTCATTGTGACCTTCAGGTTACGGTATGGACCAGGAATTCTTTCTTATTGCAAAAGCCCTTTGTCAGGTTCCCTCATCCTCCGTGCTCACTTCATTCTTCCAGTAGCTCTTTCACTCTCACTCCCGAGAATTTTCTTGCTCAATGAATTTACAAAGCATCCATTTCCATGCACACCCTTAATATGCAAACTCTATTCATTTAAAAACTCCTGAAACATCCCTTCCTTCCTCTAGTCTTTCTTAACTGAAAAAATAAAGGCGATTTTTAGACTTGTTCTATTCCGACCAGATGCACAATTCCTTTGACTTCTTGTGTACTTAATAGTTACTCACTTGAATCTCATCTAATGTCATTACAGAATCCGCTAACAAATGTCTCATATCATAGATAGCACCGTGAGGTAAATGACCTTTTGAGGATTCTAAGATGTATGCAGGTTATGTAAAAATCCTAAATACACTAACATTTTCTATGGTGATTAGCATCAGAACACTACGTAGCTAATGGCAATAAAATGTACAACACATAATTTCAAGTGGGAAGAACTGATTAGGAAAAATACAATGCAATTATCATACAAACCTTAAGAAAGAGCTGAGTCTTGTAAGCAGAGCCAGGAACAAAATGAGAAAAGAAATCAGTATAGCTATGGGATGCTTTGCAGATATCCCATATTTTGAGTTGTAGAGGATTAACAACTCTTTTGTGGGTAAACTGACCTCTAGCTTCACCCTAGGACCCTGGTTAAATGTTTATTGATAACACATCCTGTAACAACTCATCCACACTATCTCACTTGCTTTGTTCAACAGGATCTTTGTCTTGAAGACACTATGTACAGGCCAAAAGGATGCTCATTCTCCAGCTAGCCCGGATAAATTGGCATGAGTTAGAAGTAGTCTATATCAGCACTGTTCAACAGAAATATAAGGTGAGTCATATATATAATTTAATTTTTCTAATAGTCCCATTAAAAATTGTACTGATTAATTTTAATAGTATATTTTATTTGACCCAATAAATCTAAAATATTATTTCAACATATAATCAATATAAAAGTTATCGAGACATTTTAAATCTTTTTTCATGCCAAGTCTTCAAATTCTGGTGTACATTTTACATTTAAACCACCTATTAATTCAATTGAGCAAAATTTCAAATGCTGAATAGCCATGCTTCCAGTGACTAGCCTATTGAGTGGCACAGGTCTAGACAGCTTATTCTTGGTATTCTTCTCCCAGTCTTTTTCATCCCACAAAAGTATTAGGCATGCCTAGAGGAAAAAGTAGAAGAGAGATTCTACAGATAGCAGATATGATTGTAAATAATGGCATAAATGGATAAACCACAGACACCCACAAATATTTTCTTCATGAATCAAATTCATGAACCCACGTAAACTAACCTCTTTCCAGCGTTATCATGACGACGACCATGACACTTCACTCCACCCGCAGCACACTCATAAATCATCTTCAGCTAAGCTGGGCCACTTGCTATTTCCTAACAAGACCTTCAGTTCCTTCATTGTCAATTCCTTTTCCTTACTACTCTTGCCATTTTACTCATTTTTCACTAACTACTCAGCAGTTCAATCTAGAAATATGAGACTCACTTGACTTTTCCTTTTCCCTCATTCTGTGTAACAGATAAATCACAAGTCCACTTTATTTTTCCATTTCCAGGGCTATCCCCCTAATCTGAATTACCACCATCTATTGTCCGGAAGAGCCTCTTAAAATGGTCCTCTTAATTCCCTTCTATTTCTAACCAAATCATACTCCACACAGTTCTTACAGCAATGTCTTTAAAACATCAACAGTATCATGTCTCTCCTTTACTTAAAACACTTCAATGGCTTACCATGACATCTAGCCTGAAATGGAAACTCCTTCCATGATTTAAGACTCTGCATGATCGGACCCCACCCTACACCTTCATTCTCATCCCATGCCACCTTCCCCAATCACTATGCATCAAACCTAAGGCCTCTTTTCAGTCCCTCAAACACACCAACCTTTTATCCCAACTCAAAGCCTTAGTATATGCCTGGCTGTCACTATTTTTTTTCTCTAATGTATATCTAGCTTTCAAATAAAACTGTAAATTCTTCAAGGACGAGGACTCATTTGTATAGTTTTCATAGTTTACCACTAAAGGCTAATGCTCAGTAAATAGCTGTTGATTGCTTCACAAATATAAATGGGTTACAAATGTGTTTGAAGACCTTTCAAACGATGATGATCATCACAATTTAAATTTATTGCACACTTGCTATGCACCAGGAACTATGGGAACACTTTTCACTGAGTCTCTTAGTCTTCACAACAACCCCACAAGGTAGATGCTATTATCCCAACTGTAATAATAATGACAAAACTAAGGCTGAAGGGGTAAATACTTTGCCCCTGTGTCTGTGAAATTAAATAATAGGAACTGAGATTTGAACCCTGATCTGTCCATCTCTACAAATAATTGTTTTGCCTCCTTGAATTTCTATAAGCTTTAATTTATTTTTCTCTAGTTTTAATAAACAACCATACTAACAACTCAAAAATTGTAAAATCAGTACACATGTGATCAGTTTTTACATTCTACATTGTGTAGATACCTTATGCTGACATTGCACTGCTTCAGTTGCTATTTTTGGAACATGGTTGCATAGCAACAAGGATTATTACATGGAATTATCTTCCAGATTGTATTTTGTTTTTTTTTTTAAATAGAGTTACCATATTATTCATATAGAAATAGCTGAGGAACAAGGGGACAAATTTGATACAATCTATAATATCACATAAACAATAAGATGAATGCTTTTCTTTTCAGTAATGTTTTGGTTTTCATTTCCACATACTTCCTTCAGTCATCAAATATATTTGGAATCCAACATGGTTGGGGAGTGACAACATGTAACTGAAGATGTTAAAACTTCAGAAGTGAACCAGTTAAGAGCAACAGGGTTGGAAAGAACTATGTTTACTTGATAAAGGGGAAAAAAACTGCTCCACAGATCTCAGATCCTATCCAGAATTCTCACAGCTATGTTCTCTTGGAACCAGATGTAACTGAGATGGAGCATATGGCTAGCTCCATGCAAAGCCCTCACCACTAGTTAAAAAGAGAGAAAAGAATAGAAAGAAGAAAGAAAGAAAACACATATGAAAAATAGTGGCTTAATGCTATCATTTTACATTAAAAATAAATCAGTGGCATACTGCTAAGGGAAAAATGTGTAAGTACATAATACATATCCAAAGCATGAACCAGGAACAATGCAAAGGGGATCTAAGTTCCTTGTCAGCTAAATCATATTTTTTCCCTCAGCTTATTATTAAAACATTGTATTTTTAGGAGTAAGTAATAAAATTAACTGTAAAATTTAATCAAATGTAATTCATGATACAAATGGATTTGGACAAAGTGAAGGATAATCAAATGATTCACTTTTTGCAGGGCATCCAGTAATGCCCAGTATCTGACATAAAGCCAATCTTACCTGACAACATAAGAAAACCACGTGATCAAAATGCCCCTGCTAGTGCTGACATGTTGTTAAAAAAATAATGAGGAAAATAAATTGTAATGAAGAATAAAAGAAAAAAACTCCACAAATATGAGTAAGGCGATAAGGGAGAAAGAGTGCAGGATTTTGGCATCCGAAAACCTAGTCAGTCATAGTCCTGAGTTTTGGTATTTAAAATCGTGAGGACTTGTACTAGTTTCTCCATTTTTTTTTTTTTTTTTTTTTTTTTTTTGAGATGGAGTCTTGCTCTGTCATATAGGCTGGAGTGCAGTGGTGGGATCTCGGCTCACTGCAACCTCTGCCTCTCGGGTTCAAGCAATTCTCCTGCCTCAGTCTCCCAAGTAGCTGGGACTACAGGCACATGCTGCCACGCCCGGCTAATGTTTTATATGTTATTAGAGAAAGGGTTTCACAGAATTGCCCAGGCTGGTCTTGAACTCCTGAGCTCAGGCAATCCGCCTGCCTCAGCCTCCCAAAGTGCTGGGATTATAGGCATAAGCCACCGCGCCCAGCCCAGTTTCTTCATTTTTGGAGTCACAATTTTCTCCTCTATGAAATGTGGACAATATTTCCTTCCTTGCCTAATTCACAGGCTTTTGTGAAGTGAGAAAGGATTGATCCATGCAGTCACTATTGCACTTTCCTGCAACTTGATTTATGAGTCACGAGGGATACATGGGAGCAGGTGCGATGTGCTGCTAGCCTACCATCTAGGCAAGGGTTCATAGATGATTCTTAACCTGATAAGCATTCTATCCAAACTGAAAAAGATGTTGAAAACACTCATTAGGAATCAATAAGAAAAATATCAACAGCCAAAATAGATTAAAGAGTCAAAGGACATGAATAAGCAATTCACAAAAGGAAAAATAAGTCAATACACACATAGTAAAACAATGTTCATAGATTCCACTCATATAAAATATATAAGATGGTCAAACTCAAAGAAATAGCAGGTAGAATGGTGGATGCTAGGAGTAAGGGGGAAGGAGGAAATGGGAAGTTTCTGCTCAATGGGTATAAAGTTTTAGTTACCCAAAAAGATAAATTTTGGAGGTCTACTATACAACAGTGTATCTATAGTTAACAATATTGTCCCTTAAAATTTGTGAAGAAGTGGCCGGGTGCGGTGGATCATGCCTGTAACCCCAGCCCTCTGGGATGCTGAGGCGGGTGGATCACCTAAGGTCAGGAGTTCAAGACCAGCCTGGCCAACATGATGAAACCCTCTCTCTACTAAAAATACAAAAATTAGCTGGGCATGTTGGTGTGCACCTGTAATCCCAGCTACTTGGGAGGCTGAGGCAGGAGAACCACTGGAACCCAGGAGGCGGAGGTTGCAGTGATCCAAGATCACACCACTGCATTTCAGTCTGGGAGACAGAGTAAGATCCCTCCCACAAACAAAACAAAACAAAATTTGTGAAGAGGTTGGATCTCGTGTTATGTGTTCTTACCACAATAAAAAGACATTAAAAGCACCAAGATACATACCCTTCCACACATACACACATTTAAACCTATAAAAGGAAAACAGTTTCAATACAAACACAGATTCAGAGAACCAGCCTTCTCATATACTGATAAAAATGTAAACTCCTACAAACTTTCAGATGAAAATTTTATATTATGTATTAAAGTACTAAAATGCGCACAATTGAGGCCTAATAATACTATAGAAGTGTATCCTAAGAATATTATCAGGGAGGATTACAAAAGTCCTATACTACATACTATCTATAAGAGCGAAATTCTAGAAAGAGCTGAACATTTCAACCATATATGACTGGCTGAAAAAATTATAGTTTATTTTATAGAGCTACAATACCATTCTAAATTATGTTGTGAAAATACTGATATGATAAAATATTCATACTAAGTTGATCATTTTAAGATTAAAAACATTATGATAGTATAATTCCAATGTAATTTACAAAGGTATGTAGGCATTGCATGTGTAGATAAAAGAATAAAAAGTTATGTCTAAAATATTAACATGAGGTTCAGACCTTCCAAAGTGAAAAAAAAGAAAATATTAACAGCAGTAACACTAAAAAATGAGATACTGGGGGATTTTAATTTTCTTCTTTGGCCTCCTCTGTTTTCACTATATCCAGTGTACATATTACATCTATATCTGAAAGAAAAATCATACATATACAAAAGAAATCATGTAGCAACAAGAAAGCAGCAAATTTAGGGTTCCACGTAGATGCAGTATATTCATATTAACCAATGCCAAGCTTTTCAAAATATGTGTATTTGGTTTCCCCTGAATTTCAGTAGAGTTTCTATTGATAAATATTATCCAAATTCATTTTTCTGGAATGGTTCTATTATGTGCATAATTATGCAGAATTTGGAAAATGAACAACAACAAAAAAGTGTGACTATACTTTCAACAAATACTTAAAAGACCTTAAAAAGGAGTTAGAAACATGGGCAAGAGTTTCTACTTGAAACAATACCAATGATTTCACCAGGAAAACCTATCTAATCAGATAGATGTTTGATAAGACAAGACAAACTGTAAAGGAATAATACTCAAAGAACATTTGGGCTGTAAGTGTCTCAAACTTACATTTACTACTGTTACAAAAGAAGATTCAGCTATTGATAGACTATGAACACAGAGGCCAGTGCGAGATTAACAACCTCATTCTATTCCTCTGTGGAGACAATCTTGGAATAAGAAATTCAGGCCATTATGTAGCAGTAAAAGAAAAAAATACAGATAAAATAGGCTTGCTTTTGTAAAAAGCAATAAATATGAGTAAGGGCTAGCAGGACTGACAGGCAGTGCGTTCACAGAGTGGCATGTAATTGAGTTGAATTTTGTATAATAAATCTGAGGTAAATTCTAGGCAAGGTAATGAAGAAATGGAAGAGAACCATGGCAACCACCTACTGCTATTTAAAAGGTATGTCCTAAACTTCTCCTCTAGAAGAATAAGGTGAGTATTGCAACTGGATATGACAAAGGAGAGAAAGTCTTCATTTGATGCAGGCTCAGCTTTTGAATGAAGAGCTATTTGACTGTCAATCTTCTGAAGGACCTAATAAACCCTGAAGACATCCTATACCAGACAAAGTAAAGCGTATATATATATATATATATATATATATATATACACACACACACACACACACACAACACTGCATACTCACTATACCTTTTTTTTTATTCCTTAGAACTCTGACATAATGTGTTTTGATGCTCTTGGTGGCTAATATTTATTGACTAAATTAATGGTCCCAAATGTCTGCTGATATTCATCTATACCTCCTAGGAACCATTCTGGGTGTCCACTGATGAACAAAGCAGAAACAACAGACATTATCCTTGCTTTGTGGGTGTACAGAAGCAGGAGAAAGACAGTTAGGAAGAAAAAAAAAGTTTGTGACTGTTAGCTTCTGAAGGAAACATAATAGAACCCCAGTGGATGGGGAAGAGACTATTTAGATAGAGCAGGCAGAAAAGGTAATTTTTAGGTTAAAATATAGAGGATGGGTAAGAGCCAACTGTGCAAAAGGAGAGGGAAGAATTATGTTTCAAGTAATAGGACAGAATATAGAAAATTCATGAAGAAAAAAGAAGATTGAAATTTCTTCTAGGAAATAAGAAGCCAATGAGACTAAATATGAGAAGCAAGACATCAAGTGGAATGAGACAAGTTAGGAGAGGGAGGGAGGGGACACATGATAGCTTTGTAATAGGGAGCCACTAAATGACAATAAGCAAGGGCAGAACATGGGCCAATTTTTTACTTTTAAATTATTACTCTGGCTGCTGTGTGCAGAACATACTGGAGATAGCAAAAGCAAATGTAACAAACCAATATAGTAGTGACAACAATTTGCTGACTTAGACTTCTATAATGGGAGGGAGACAGAGACAAGGGTGTGGGTTTCAGCTTTTTATTTTGAAAACTAAAACAAAGGACGTGTATATAAATTGGGTGTTCAGAATGAGAGAAGAATCAAGGGTGGCCTCAGTGTCCATGGTGTTAGCAAATGGGTGGTGAACGAGGCAAAAGTGGGTAAGATGGGGAGAGAAACATTTTCTTATTTTAAATCCCAATTTGCTCCTTGGGTACAATAATCCCTTTCAAAGTTGAGTAATAGAATTTCATATTATCTAATCAACCACATGTTATTTCACAGCCAATCCTGTAGGCACTTTAAATACCTTTTAATATTTTTAATCCTTAAAATGCCTTTAAAAGGTAGGTATAATTTTTCCATTTTACCAAAAGAGAGTGTCAGGGAGGGTTAATAACTGGTTGAGTTTCCCCGTTAGTATGTGATACATCTGTCTATACACTCCTTAATTCCTAACTCCAGCCAATGCTTATCCAGTATATCATAGTATATTATACTCTTTTTACCCTCATCTTGCATCCATCATTAGAATTTTATATAAGCAAATGACCATAGCACATAGCTTATAACTCTGTTTAGCAATCAATTCACTTTGTCTTTTATTAATTTTAGTTGAATGACTAAATAAAAACATTTCTACCTCCCTTCATGGATTATAAAGTCTGCAAGGGTATATGTCTTTTTTTATCCTCCATAGCATCAAGCATATGCCTTCCAAATAGCAGCTAATAAATACGTATTTTTTTAAAACCACTTGTTCTAGGCACTACTGAAAATATCTCACATATATATTAACTCATCTAATCCTTACAGCAAGTGTGAGATATTACTTTCCTTCCCATTTTATATAAGGCAAGTGGAAGAACTGAGAGTTAAGCAACTTCCAAAAGGTCACACAGTTAATAAGCTGCATAACCAGAATTCAAACACAAGTGATTGGGCTCTAGAGTGATCTTGTGGACAATACAATAGAATAGTCTCTGCTTATTGATGGGGAATATGTTCCAAGACCTGCAGTGAATGCCTGAAACCACAAATAGTACCAAACCCTATATCTGCTATGTTTTTCTTATAAATACATACTCATGATAAAGTTTAATGTCCAAATTCAGCATGGTAAGAAATTAGTGACAATAATGAAATAGAACACTTATAACAATATACTGTAATCAAAGTTATGTGAGTGTGCTCTCTCTCTCAAAATATTTTATTATACTGTACTCAACCATTTTTGGATTGTTGCAGATTTTGGTTGACTACAGATGACTGAAGCCACGGAAAGCGAAACTGTAGATAAGAGGGGACCACTGTACTGCCTAGTGAATGTGAAGTGAAAAGTTCAACTTAAGGAAAGAAGTCAGAGAAAAACTTGAGTGAATGGAGCTTACAAATCACTCTTAGGCAATGTAACTATTTTGAATGCTAAGTCAAAATACTACTGAGATACTTTAATTTTGCCTCCCTAAGTAGTCCTACTACTTAAAAGCTTACAAATTTGGGATGCTACTTGAACTTCTCTAGCTTCAGTTTCCTCATACATAAAATGGAGATAACAATAGTACTGACCTAAAAGATGGTTAATAAGATTAAATAAAAAATGTATATAAAGGGTTGTAAGTATTGTGTCCAGCACATAGTAAGCACAGATCCTGGGGCGTTCTGCTCAAGACAACCTTCCACAGTGCAATAGCACATACGCATTCTAAACACCTAGAATTTGAGGACACCAAAAACCAAGAGCATAGAGGGAAATGCCAAGGAGTGGGTAGCAGGGCCCCTACACAAATCCATCCGGGACTGGCACTGATATATAACCCAAAGAACACGAATTTGAGGATGAGACTGAGTTAGCCAAAGTTTACAACCACATGTCTAGATCACATAAATTCTAGGAATGGTTTTGCTTTCCCTAAAGTGATGGAAGAAGAGTAGCCAAATGTTTTTTCCTCTCCCTATTTGAATAAGAGTTCCTCCACTTAGAAAACCTGACAACTTAAGCAAGTTATTCAACCTCTCTGAGATTTAGCTTTCTTGTCTATGCAACAGGGATATCTGCTGCATAGAGATGAAAAAGACATACAGCCTGTCTTCAAATAACATATAATTTAATAGGGGAAGATGGATGTGTAAATAACTAATACAAAATCAAACAGATTTAAGTAGGGGCTATAGAAATGCAGATGAAAAAATCTATTGAAAATGTCATTCTGTGACTAGGAAGGTGAATACTAAATCCACTTGAGTTTCGATCCATTGGCTGCTAAATTATCCCACTTTCTAATGAGAAGACACAAAGAAACTTATACAACTGGGAGCTGTTTATTAAGCAGAAGGTGAATAGAATTTCAATAAGTGAAAAAAAAAAATAAAGATGGCTGGTCTGGCCAATGAAAACCACATCAGCTAAGACATTCTTAGAAAATGTATAATAAAACTTGCCATAATGGGATAATTGGGGTCTCAAAATCCAATCTAGTAAAATAAAGGTAGAAATATTATGAGATTAATGACAAAAAACATTTCTCAATTGGTTGTCCAGTTACTAGGTGATGCACCATGTGGTTGGAAGGTGAGGGTAAAGCTGCCCTTGCCACTCTTGGGTTTTAGGCAGTGTAGCTATTCAGTTTTCTGACTCAAAGTAGAAGAGAGCAGTGGAGATTGCTGCACAGGTCACCATGCTTGGAAGTGGCTCCACTGTGCGGAAGAGGTGGGCAGAAGCAGATGGGGAGAGTTATAGGGCTAGACTCTGGGAATGACACGTGTTGGAAGCACTGAAGCTTCCTCCCACTACAAAGAAGGTTCAGCATATGCCTTCTGTCAAATCCTTGCAATGTTAAATATGTTTTGAATTTAACTGCTAAATCCTCAAATGATCATGAGTCAGTCACTTCCTACTTCCCTTCTTCCTCCCTCAGCCCAAAAAAGCTAAGACCTTTAGTTCACCCCAGGTTAAGGGGGCTGGATCCAGCTACATCAGCATTTGAATTACAGTGTGGTACCTTAACAAGTTCTACTATAATAGTTTTGCAAAGCAGAAGCCTGTGGTTTGAGGACACAGAAGCTGTAAAAAGACATGAAACAAGGAAGACTGCTCTGCTAAGGTGTGTGAGTGTTACTCTGCGGGCGATGAGAAGTCAGTGAAGTTTCTAGAGACGGAAACAACTACACAGCATGTGAAGACAAAGCTGGTGACAAAATTGAGGTCATAATGAAGAGGCAAAAACTTACAGAGAATGAGATAGCATCATATCTAATATTTTCAGGTAAAAAAAATGAAGGTTTGAACTGAGATTGTGGCAGTGGGAATAACGATGCCATCATATATATTTTATTTATTTATTTATTTTTTTTTGAGACAGAGTCTTTCTCTGTTGCCCAGGCTGGAGTGCAGTGGTGCGATCACAGCTCACTGCAACCTCTGCCTCCCAGATTCAAGCGATTCTCCTGCCTCAGCTTCCCGAGTAGCTGGGATTACAGGTGCCCGCGACCATGCCCAGCTATTTTTTTTTTTTTTTTGTATTTTTAGTAGAGACAGAGTTTCATCATGTTGGTCAGACTGGTTTCGAACTCCTGACCTCAGGCAATCCGCCCACCTTGGCCTCCCAAAGTGATGGGATTATAGGCTTGAGCCACTGTGCCTGGCCACAATGCCATCTTATATTTTCATAATGCTTTGAACATTCTTTGACATATAATCTTGTCATAGAACTGCACACTAACCAAGCAGATTAAGGAGAAAGGACAATGTAGATCCTTCCTTATATTTCTCCTTCTTTCTTCCTCTCTCCCTCCCTCCCTCCCTGCTTCTTGTCTGCCTGCCTGCCTGCCTGCTTTGGTAATCCAGCATCTGAACCACCTCTCTATTTTGGAAACATCACCCACTGTGTGATTCTAGGTAGAAGGCAGGGTGCCCCTACCACTACAGAAGCCAAAAGAGACAAGATGCTTTCTGTCCCATCAACCTGCTGCCACTGGGCAAATCCACGGTCTTGCAACATAAATCAGTACAATTTCTGCCCAGGAATTCTGAATGTAGAGTGAGTGAGGGGAAGGCAAAGAGATAGTTAGAATTCACTTTCAGTGCTGTGTGTCCCCACATCCTGCAGTGGTCCCCACTGGCAGGGGTGATACATACTGTAATTGCCCCATCCTGAGAAGACTGTCACAGCATTGAAGGCTTCAGAGATGACTTGGTCTCCGCACATTTTCCAGACTGCTCCTCAAGCTTTATGTGTATTCTTTGGGCCCCCATACCCTGCCAGGAAATCTCTTTAAGCTTAAGACAACCAGTTTTTCTTATTATTTGTAACTGAAAACCTTGACTACAAACAAAGAAATCATATTTTCCCTTTTTGCTAACAGGACACTGAGATTCAAAAAGACTGAGAGTTGCCTGTGATCACAGGAGCATTTAGTTGGCAGCCGCACAGGGCTTTTCCCACTAAGTGCTATCAGTTGTTTATCACTGGACTCATCAAATTCTGCATAGGAATGTGGAATTACTGCTAAAGGAAGGGTAATACCACTAATTACAATGTGTGTAAAGGGAAGCTGAATAAAATAAAAAACATCATTAATATCAGGCAAGCTAAAACCTACAGCCTAGGGCTGCACTCCTCTCGCAAAGGAGTTGCAAATTGTAACATACTCTCTTTCATTGATTAACTTACAATGAAATCCTGCAAAATGAATCTAGGTGATGTATTCCCTTGGATAATTACATTTTATTCTTATAATATCTTGTTACCTCCTTACAAGTCATTGACTGCTATTCCCTTTTAAAAGATATTGCATCTATTGAAGATATTGAAGAACAGACTGACTGTTATGAACTGAATGTTTTTACCTGCCTCCACCCCCCAATTTTTTTTTTTTTTTTTTTTTTTTTTTTTGAGACGGAGTCTCAAAAAAAAGACTGGAGTGCAGTGATATGATCTTAGCTCACTGCAACCTCCGCCTCCCAGATTCAAGCAATTCTGTCCTGTCTCAGCTTCTAGAGTGGCTGGGATTACAGGTGCCTGCCACCACGCCCGGCTAATTTTTGTATTTTTGGTAGAGATGGGGTTTCACTATGTTGGCCAGGCTGGTTTCGAACCCCTGGCCTCAAGTGATCTGCCTGCCTCGGCTTCCTGAAGTGCTGGGATTACAGGCGTGAGTTACCGTGCACAGCCCCGCCCCCAAATTTATATGTTGAAGCCCTAACCCCAATGTGGCTGTATTTGGAGATGGGGCCTTTCAGGAAGTAATTAAGGTTAAATAAAGAGATAAGGGTGGGGCGCTGATCCAATAGGTTAATTTGATCCAATAGGTTAATTGTCCTTATAAGAAGAGATACCAGAGAAGTCTCTGTCTTTCTTTCTTTGCCTGCTCCTAAAGGCCACATGAGGACACAGTGAAAAGGCAACTGTTTGCAAGTCAGGAAGGGAGCCTCACCAGAAATTAAATTGCCCTGAACCTTGATCTTGGACTTCTAGCCTCCAGAAAAGTGAAAAAGTAAAATAAATTTCTGTTGTTTAAGCCTGGGGTCCCCAAGGCCTAGGCCGTGGACTGGTACCAGTCTGTGGCCTGTTAGGAACTGGGCCACACAGCAGGAGGTGATCAGCAGGTGAACAAGCATTACTGTAGCAGCATCAGTAGATTCTCATAGGAGCACGAACCCTATTATGAACTGCACATGCAAGGGATCTAGGTTGCATGCTCCTATGAGAATCTAATGTGGAACAGTTTCATCCAGAAACCATCTCTACCCCACCCCACTTGTCCATGGAAAAAACTGTCTTCCATGAAACCAGTTCCTGGTGCCAAAAAGGTTAGGGATCACTGGTTTAAGACACGCAGTCAATGGAATTTTTTTATGGTAACATAAGTAGACTAAAAATCCAAAGCTATTAAAAGCCAAAACAAAATCCAGTATTCAATAGTTTCACTTCCATGGATAGTTTCTACTTTACTGACAAATCTTGTGTGTTTGTTGAGCTAAACAATTTTTTCTGTTATAAACTTTGCAATAAATTAAACTTCTAGATTTTAAAATTGGTCAGCTGATACTACACTATAATGATATATATATTCTCTCTGTGACTATACTATTTAAGGTTATTATAATTTAATTTTGAAAGGAAAACTAATGTAGATGATTCAAAACTTATTGAAGTGTCTACTGGTTCTTCTGGGGTTTATTTCAGTGTAACTTGTGAATCTAGTAGGAATATGACTCATAAAGAAGACAAACCTTTGACATTAATTCTTATATTAAAATCTCCATGGTTTAAGATGATCATATTTACGATCACTTGAACACCATAAATCACGGGTTACAAGCTAAAAATGCTCCAATTTGTGGGTCAGACAGATAAAGCAAACGGGTGAAACAGACTGGCTATAAGAATTCCTAGTATTTATCTGAACATGTTTTTCTACTGGAACTGCTGAATCTCAGTGACTAGGAGAGGGGAGACTTTCTTCTAAGAAGGTTGTTACTATTTCAGCTGTAATTGATAGTTGAGCTACAGCAATGCAGATCCAAAATTAATAGGGATTAATCTGAAAATCTGGCTGGAAATCCAGATTTTAATGACAAAATATTTTGAATTTTTAAGTGTTGAATAATTAAGACACCCAAAGCCAAATAAATCCCCACTGAGAGCTAATTGTGGCCCATAGGTCACTAATGGATGGCTCAGAAATAGCCTTGCTGGCATAGAGTACTCCTGAATTAAAAAGTCATTCTCAACAATCCTGCATTCTGAAGATTATGACAACAACGATACCCCCAATAACCATCTAAATCTACATTTTTGATAGTTTCCAAAATTATTTTCTGTGAACTTCCTCCACATTATTAAGTTCCGAATCTCCTAAAAAAAGGGCAGATGAGAAATGTGCTATACATTTATTTTATATATTATATGTTGGGTGAATGTATAGTCTATTTCTGTGTGATTTTGTGTTTGTGTTTTTGTGTTCACTGGAAACAGACAATGAAAATGTTCTAAAAATGTTGAGCACCTCTCATTTTTACAGCAAAAACCAAATATGGAAAAAGCAACTCAATCATTAAAGTGAGGAATTTAGGCATAAATATGAACTGGATTCTCTTCTCCTCAACAGACTATCCCTCTAACTCTCTCTACAAACACCAAACTTGCTCCAGAATTACTTATTCTCTTCAATCATTAGGGAAAAATGGGAACTAAAAATCATTTTTAAATATAGTTATGAACAAGTCAAGTGTTAGCTAATAGTAATAGTGCATTATTTTTCTATTGTTGCCATAACAAATTAAACCTGGTAGCTTGAACTATATTTATTTATAGTTCCATAGGTCAGAAGTCCAACATACATCTACTAGGCTAAAATCACAATGTCCACAGGCCTGCGTTTCTCCCTGGAGGCTCTAGTGGTGAATCTGTTTCCTTGCCTTTTCCAGCTGCTAGAGGATGTCTATGTTCCTGCTCATGACTCCTTATCTATTTTCAAATCCAGTAAGGTTGCATGTCTCTGACCAGTCTTCCATAGTCACATCTCCCTCTAAGTTTCGTCTGAGGACTCATGTGATTAGATTGGGACCACCTGGGTAAATCCAGGATAAGCTCCTCATTTCAAGGTCCTTAACCTTAATCATATCTGAAAAGTCCCTTGTGCCATGTAACGTAGCATATTATTCACAGATCTGGGGATTAGGACGTGAACATTTTTGGAGGGTTTTTATTCTACCTACCACAAATACCAACAATAATACCAAGTATTATTTACTGAGTGCTTATTATGTTCCAGGTATCATACTAACTACTTTACATGCTTTTTTCTTATTCTGTTATAAAACAACATATAAGGTATGTAACATCATTCCATTTTAAAGATGAAGACACTGAGACTAAAGAGTTAGGCAAATTGTCCATCATCACAACTAGTGGATAGTAGAAGAAGAATTCAAATCTAAGAAGCCTGAGTGAGTTATTATCCACAAGGTAAAATGCCACAAAATGATCCTGGAGAAAAGGGGGCCAGGGAAAGATCATGATTTGATTTGGACAAACTAAAGAGATTCTATGCCATTTCCTGTATTCTGGTTGTTGTTGTTGTTAGTTGTTGTAGTTTACTATATTTTTGCAATCATTTTTTAAATTCCTCAGATAACAACTTAATGGTAATGAATTTTTGAGAAAAATTCTAAAATCAGTTCTCACTAGGCCACACTGAAAATTTGCTTTCATGGAGTTCCAAGAACACCAACAAAACCTTCTGCCTTCTTTGAAATGTAATACCATATCACCTTAATACTAGGCCTGCATTGATTATCAGAAGTCTTATCAATTTAACAAACAATTTTTCAGCAAAAAAGAAAAATAACATACAACAAAGACAAAATAAAGCATTAACACTTAAGTTGCACATTTTAATTAGAATGTCTATAGACTGACAGAAATGTTTCAGAAACCATAAATGTGTCTTAGAATTTTCTGTAAGACTTTCTGGCTTTATCTCTTACAATTCCATTCACACTACATTTGCTATTATACAACAACCTACTCTTCCTGCTTCTTGAAATGTCTTCTCTCACTTCTTTCTCTCTTGAAATGTCTGTTCATCCTTTAAAAACCTCAATTTCAATGTCACTTAGTTGATGATGTGTGGCCATACCCAGGTTTCAGGCAGATTACTCACTGCCTTCTCTGAGCTCCCCATAGCTCTCTGCAAATTTTTTTGTTACAAATTGTACCATATTGTGCTGTAATGATTGATTTACACGATTCCCATCTATTAAATTGGACAATAACCCTACCATGTACCTATATGAAAGCTCTGGTGTAAAGAAAAGTAAAAGAAATGTGTGACAGCTTATGGGTTTTTCACAATCACTCACACACAGTTCCTACACCATAGATTTTTACTACCCTAACTCTCTCTACTCTTGTCCTTCAACCTGATACAGTTTATCTGTACTTGGCTGAAGTGGGTTAATTAACTACATATAATACTCATCGTTTGTGGTAGTCAGTCTCTAAAATGGTCCCCTATGATATCTATCTCCTGCTAGCCATGCCTTTGTGTAATCCCCTGAGGTTTAGTGTGGGCTGGACCTAGTGATTTGCTTGTAACCAACAGTTTACGGCAAAAGTAATAGGATGTCAGTTCCTATTGGAATGCAGCTATTCCACAACCAGATTCCTGACCCACAGACACAGTAAGGAAACACTCTCCAAGCAGTCAGTGTGGCTGTGTCTCACCCCAGCAGAAGCACACAGGAGAGATGAGGCTTCTGATTTGGGGGAAGAAACTCTATCTCAGGGCCCAAAACCATGACTTGTGATGAACGTGCCACTGCAGAGGCACCCCAGGCTGGGGAGGAAAGAAGAGCAGCGAGGCGAGGCAACGTCACCAGGAGGTTATACACCCACTGCAAGATTAGATCAGCAGCAGAATGGGAAGATGAACTCTGCTCCATGGAGCACTCAGAAGGTGATAAGGCACAAGGAAGGTCAAATTTCATCCTGGCTAACACGTCAAAGCCAACAATCAAGAAAGGAAATGAAAGGCATCTGTTGAGCTTCAAATTCAGCAATCCTCTCCTCTACAGGTGTCTGTTGCTAAGACACCGTTATTATTACACTCCTGGCATGTATAATCCTTTTATTCCCCTAGGGGAGTTTTCAGCTCTCTGCTTTTCATATAAAAATCTTGAAGTGAAACAACTAATACATCCATCTGGGACAAAGGTAAATTAGGGTTTGACTAATAAGTCAAAGTAGATGAGGCTTGTTAATGAGGTGGCTCCCACCATCTCAGTCCTCAGGTGAGCTTGCAGAGGGGCAGGTTCACAGGGAAACATGCCACTGGTGCTCTAAAGACCAAACTATGGCCAGCTGGGCTGGAGGTTGTATATGAATATGACAGATGCATATGATGCTACATAAAGGCTCTGACAAGCCTAAAAGCCACTACATTGAAGCTGGTGTGCTTCCTCCACTCACTGACAGATTCAGAGAGCACAGACTCCTTTCCAAGCTTTTCATCTTTAAAAAGGCAATTCAGCTCCCCAAGCCTTTGAGCCTGTTCCATTTTGAGCTGACTGCTAATTGTATGCATGCACATATGTGTTGCAGAAAAGAGATAAGCACATTGCCTTGGCCTCCTCAGTAACTGTGGAGACACGTCTCACTTCTGTTCTCTGTGAGTTTTCTAAATGTGGCCTGAAGTTTTCCAAACATTAACCCTTCCTCGTAACCAGAGTACACGCTTTTCTAGAGATGATTCCTGGATTATGTTTGCTTAGAAATAGTTTTTCATCATTAATTCTTTGAGTCCTAGGGCCTGGTATTTTAATTTGCTTTTGTGATCATGTTTATATTTTCAAATTACTTAATAAATAACATTGTAATAATAGATAATGAACCACAGGAGATGAATGAGGCATCATTTAGCTTCAGGGGGCATACTTTACATTTTAAAACCTAAAGTTGTCTGATTTTCATGTTTTATAAAAAGGCTGATATATGCCACAATTTCATGACAGTTTGCGATGCTGATTTCAGGAAAAGAAAATTTGAAATGGTTGTTCACAAAAATGCAAAAGTCATTTCCAATAGTGATGGCAAGTAGTGGCCACATGGTAGGACTGTCTGATTGTTGACTGTGGCTCTTTCTAAAATAAATCCACACAGAAGCAGCCAGGCTCACAAAATCTGTCCTGTTTGAGAATGGCCCAGACCTGCTGATTGTTTGGAGGTGCTATTCTTTACCCCGGGCAGATTAGTATTGTGAAACCCTGAATGTTTCCATTTAGTCCCTGGGTATCACAATCTAACATTTATTCTGGAACTTCTTCCTAGGAAGTACAACAAATCCTCCAAAGGAAGGAATATTCCAACTTCCAGAGTAACTGTTACTCAGTTACATCAAGGTTTTTAAGCCCCTATTCACAGGTACAGAAGAAGTATAGTCAAATAAGCAATAACACATTGAGTCCATTGCTCCAACAAAGCTATCGCATGTAAGTTCACAATTCAGTTTAAAATTAACCAGAGAAAAGTGCCCAGTTGAAAGGGTCTCAGTGAGAAATAAGACATTTCCTCAAGATAAGAACTTCTCTAACCATAAGAGTCACAATAACAACAGCTAGTTTCATTAAACATTTCTTTTTCAGTAAGCATTTTACTAAAGGAAAAGTGTACAAGGCACTTACAACTAAAATAACTTTGTTTAATGTTTTTGTGAAAGCTCTGATATGCATATTTCCACTTCCGGCTTTTGTCATCGTCCTCCTCAATCTGTGCTGCTTGTGGCCCTATCTACTCTGTCATCGTCCCCAGTATTCTTAGTTCCTTTACCATTTATATACCAGTAATTATTATGGTACATGCACACACAATAAATTATCTGTTTTGTTCTGTACTGGTGATTTTGATAAATCCATTGAAAGCTATTTTTAAATAGCTGATATGAAGGTATTGTTTGTCCATACAATAAATTTTTGCTGCAATATAAATTTTTGGGGAAGAAGTTAGAATAAAAATAATATTGCTGCCTTTTCAAGATATCATTTCTGTAAATCCATCAAACAAATTACCTTTCTGGCATTATTTTAAATAATTTAAACACACAGAGCAATGTTTGAGAAAGGGGCATGCATGGGTTACAACTGACTTAAAATCTCTGCTTTAGTTGCCCAGCAGTAAATTCTTTTCTGTAACCTTTTGCACCCAAAAATAGTATCCAAGACTCTTTTAAGGCTAGAAAATCAATAGTGATGAGGAAAAGTGAAGAAAATATCATCATAAAATTCACCACTCTTTCTCCATAATTAGCAAATTAAACAAAACTGACAAACAGGACACTAGTGATAACTTCTTTAAATAAAAATATTTAACTCATTTAATATTTCACTGGAGAGAGAAAGAAAAGAGAGAGAGAGTGTGTGCGTGTGTGTGGGTGTGCATGCATCTGTGTGGTATATGAGGTATGACTCAAAACTGAATTTTTCCTCAAATTACCAGCCATTTATTCCACTACCATTAATTGAGATTCTTCACACATTGTCTTATGAGACCACATTTAAAAGATTATTTGAAATTCCTTTTTTTTAAATTATACTTTAAGTGCTGGGATACATGTGCAGAACGTGCAGGTTGTTACATAGGTATACACGTGCCATGGTGGTTTGCTGCACCCATCAACCCATCATCTACATTAGGTATTTCTCCTAATGCTATCCCTCCCCTAGCCCCCTATCCCCTAACAGGCCCTGGTGTGTGACGTTCCCCTCTCTGTGTCTATGTTTTCTCATTGTTCAACACTCACTTATGAATGAGAACATTCAGTGTTTGGTTTTCTGTTCCTGTGTTAGTTTGCTGAGAATGATGGTTTCCAGCTTCATCCATGTCCCTGCAAGGGACAGGAACTCATCCTTTTTTATGGCTGCATAGTATTCCATGATGCATATGTGCCACATTTTCTTTATCCAGTCTATCACTGATGGACATTTGAGTTGGTTCCAAGTCTTTGCTATTGTGCATAGTGCTGCAATAAACATGTGTGTCCATGTGCCTTTACAGTAGAATGATTTATAATCCTTTGGGTATATACCCAGTAATGGGATTGCTGTGTCAAATAGTATTTCGGGTTCTAGATCCTTGAGGAATCACCACACTGTCTTCCACAATGGTTGAACTAATTTACACTCCCATCAACAGTGTAAAAGTGTTCCTATTTCTCCACATCCTCTCCACCATCTGTTTCCTGACTTTTTAATGATCACCATTTTAACTCGTGTGAGATGGTATCTCATCATTGTCTCAGCCCAAAATCTCTTTTAAGCTGATAAGGAACTTCAGCAAAGTCTCAGGATACAAAATCAATGTGCAAAAATCAAAAGCATTCCTATATACCAAAAATAGACAAACACAGAAACAGATCATGAGTGAACTCCCATTCGCAATTGCTACAAAGAGAATAAAATACCTAGGAATACAACTTACAAGGGATGTGAAGGACCTCTTCAAGGAAAACTATAAACCACTGCTTAAGGAAATAAGAGGACACAACAAATGGAAAAACATTCCATGCTCATGGATAGGAAGAATCAATATCATGAAAATGGCCATACTGCCCAAAGTAATTTATAGATTCAATGCTATCTCCATCAGGCTACCATTGACTTTCTTCACAGAATTAGAAAAAACTAGTTTAAATTTCATATGGAACCAAAAAAGAGCCCACATAGCCAAGACAATCCTAAGCAAAAAGGGATCACGAGGTCAGGAGATCGAGACCATCCTGGCTAACACGGTGAAACCCCATCTCTACTAACAATACAAAAAATTAGCCAGGCGAAGTGGTGGGTGCCTGTAGTCTCAGCTACTTGGGAGGCTGAGGCAGGAGAATGGCATGAACCCCCGGGGGTGGAGCCTGCAGTGAGCCGAGATCGTGCCACTGCACTCCAGCCTGGGTGACAGAGTGAGACTCCGTCTCAAAAAAAAAAAAAAAGAAAAAGAACAAAATTGGAGGCATCACACTACCTGATTTCAAACTATACTACAATGCTACGGTAACCAAAACAGCATGGTACTGGTACCAAAACAGATATCTAGACCAATGGAACAGAACAGAGGCCTCAGAAATAACACTGCACATCTATAACCATCTGGTCTTTGACAAACCTGACAGAAACAAGCAATGGGAAAAGGATTCCCTATTTAATAAACGGTTTTGTGAAAATTGGCTAGCCATATGCAGAAAACTGAAACTGGACCCCTTCCTTATACTTGATACAAAAAGTAAGATGGATTAAAGACTTAAACATAAGACCTAAAACCATAAAAACCCTAGAAGAAAGCCTAGGCAATACCATTCAGGACATAGGCATGGGCAAAGGCTTCATGACTAAAAACACCAAAAGCAATGGTAACAAAAGCCAAAATTGACAAATGGGATCTAATTAAACTAAAGAGCTTCTGCACAGCAAAAGAAACTATCATCAAAGTGAACAGGCAACCTACAGAATGGGAGAAAATTTATGCAATCCATCCATCTGACAAAAAGCTAGTATCTAAGATCTTCAAGGAACTTAAACAAATTTGGAGTGAATAAAAACAAACAACTCCATTAAAAAGTGGGCAAAGGATATGAACAGACACTTCTCAACAGAAGACATTCATATGGCCAAGAAACATATGAAAAAAAGCTTATCATCACTGCTCATTAGTGATAACTTTTTAAACAAATTCAACATCAACCATGTTAGAGAAAAAGAATTGACCACTAAAAGATAATAAAATATAAGCACTAGGCATATTCAATGCTATAAAAAGTTAAGTACTTACAGAAGTGAAACTCCTTGAGGAACACCAGAGGAGTCTCTCTTTTTTTTTTTTTACAACAAAAACTCAAGTATCTAGTAGAACTCCTTGTGCTTAGACACTTTATGAACCTCCTATGATATATGAAATGGACCAAAGCCAGCATCAGAAGGCCCTGGGATAATAGAAGCAGTAAAAATCAGTAGAAAGTATATGGAGCATGCATCAGGATAGTGTAATTTGAGGGGCCCTAAGAAATTTTCTCTGCTGCCTCTGCTGCCTCTGCTGAGGCCTGTAATTTTATCATTGGAGAATCATTCACCTAGGTAAAGCTAAAATCCGGGTTTTGATAGAAGAAAGGAGACAGAAGAACTTAATGGTGAGTGGGACTTAAAACTGGGTCCTTTTTGTGGCCAAAGGACAATAAAAGGACACTGGGGACCACAAGAAGTAAGAGAAGGTATCCCTATACAGGGCCTAAAGGAAATTGAAAGGGGAACAGGGAAAGTTAAAAGGAAAATATGCATCTTACAATTATAATTGGGTGACTCTAAAGCAGGATTTCCCAACCTTAGGACTACTGACATTTTGGGCCATGTAAATCTTTTTGGAAGGTGGGGACCTAGCCGTCCTGTGCCAGATATCTTGTAAAGGATGAAGATTAATCACTCATCTGAAAGGTAACCAGAGAAAAATTCCCATTGATGGGGTTCCAAGGAAATAAAACATTTCCTTAAGCAGATAGCTAGCCTAATAATATTACAGGATGTTTAGTTGCATCCCTGGCCTCTACCTACCAGATCCCAGTAGTAACTCCTTCCCACATAGTTGTCTAACCAAAAATATCTCCAGACATTTTCAAGTATCCTTTGTCAGGTGGGAATTCACAACTGACAACCACTACCCTAAAGGATCAATTTAATCCCTAGGCTGGGGCAAGAGAATTTTCCATTCCTTCTACCCATCCATCCTTCCCATTCTCCTATTCCCACTCTAAAGAGCTAAACACAGAGCTCTAAACATAGAGCTCATCAACACAAAAGAAGAATCAGAATTCCTTTTTCATTGCAGTAGAGAGCAGAGAGAAATGTGAGGAAGATCTGAAATGAGTGCCTCTTCACTCAGATCTTTACTCAAAATTCTTGATTCTGTTATAGGTAGTTAGACAGGCATGAGTGGGGCAGGAGAGGGTTCTCCTCCACTCATCAGGAATGTTAGGTGATGGTTTGGCAATTATCACATTGCTTCTTTAAAAGTGATGAATTGGCAGCCAGCACCAGGGAAACGCCATTTCCTGAGGGTCCACACGTGTCTCACTAAAGTGTTAACTGAATGCAGATGCCAGGGAAAAGCAACTTCTCTGGCATGTGCATTAAGAGACAAAATGACATAGTATGACTTTCCAGGGGCATTCCACTGGAAAAGCGAAGAAAGCCTCAGATGAGCATGCATACAACTTCCTAAATACACTGTGCATGCTCACTTCCCAAGCGTAAGAAGGGCACTGCACATGCAGGCAGCCCATCCTAAGGGAAGAATCATGGAAAAGGAGGGCAAGACGTTGGAGGTGGGCCAGCCTATACAGTCCTAGGATCAAGGTTAAACACAGCACTTGTCCTTTGGGTCACCCATCTGAGACTCTTCTTGCAAGTGTACTTTCTTTCTTGCATTAAAACTTTTTAATAAACTTCCACTCCTGCTCTGAAACTTGCCTCAGTCTCTTTTTCTGCCTTATGCCCCTCAGTCCTCAGTTGAATTCTTTCTTCTGAGGAGGTAAGCAGTGAGGTTGCTGCAGACCTGCATGGATTCACCACTGGTAACTCGAATATCTTCCACCAGTAACACAGTGACATGTGACTCAGATATTTGCCACTGGTAACAATTCCATCTTTGTTTCTGGAGATGTTTCATGCTTCTTCCATTACTCAAGGCCAGTTCCAAGAAGAGATTCCCAGTAAAACTCAAGAAGATCTACCCAATTTAATTAATGCTTATGTGAGTGAACCAAAAAAAGCCATTAGTCCATATAAGTAATCAAGAAACTTTGTTATGCATAAACAAAATAGGTTACTTTTGCAGAGATCCTGAAGAATGGGCCTCAAGCATCTTGGCTCATGTTTTCTCTTGCATTCCCTTCCCTTTTCTCTTCCCTTTTCCATTTCTTTCCTTCTCTTCCCTTCCATTTTTTTTCTCTTCTCTATTTCCCTCTCTCTGTTCTCCCTTCCCTTCTTCCTTCCCCCTTCCTTTCCTTTATCTATTCTCCCTCCCTCCTGCTCCTCTCTCTCTCTTCCCTTGTAATACCCAGTATTTTTTCTATAGGAACATGAAACGATGTAAAGAGAGAAATTATGAAGCATTAATTAGGAAAAATAATAACACCTTCACTGGAAGGAAAATTATATTGATGAGTTTAGAAGAGCAAAAACAAATGCATCATTTGTGCAAATGGTGCAACTGAGTCATTTCCACAACTTTGGAATAGAGTCAGAGGCCCAGAAAATGGTGATTCATGTTTATTCCACTAACTTCTGATTTAGGGTCATTACTATAAGATGTGTAGGGTAAAAATTTGTCTTGGAATTGAAGCTAATTAACTTAAATAACCTATAAAGACAGCAGTTTAAATAATGAACATAATGTATTGAATAGTGTGTTTCTACATAAAATATGAATCATTTCCTTTTACTTTTGTATGGCTGCAAATTAGACAAACAGTGAATAGTATAAGAGTTATAATAAAGAGGTTCATATTCCAGCCCCCTTTGCTTCTCACTAGATGTTTAACTATGGATAAAGCAATCTCTCTGAGCCTCAGTTTCTTCGTTTGTGAAACTTAAGGGATTTAGCCAGATTATCTTTAATAATTCTTCCATCTACAAAATTTTATGAACATGAGGAAAATCTAACTCAAATCATCTGAAACTGAAAGAAAAAAATATGCAATTTGACCAACTTGCATATGTAATTTGTATGCCAGTTACTAGGTTAAACAAATAAAGCAGAAAAAGGCTTCTTTATTGATCAAAGCTCTTAATTATTAAGCAATGTGTATTGCTCTTGGAATCTTCTTTAAATTAGATATCTATGATTAATTTCCACATGGGATAAGCAACTTTGAGAGTCTGCTGGAAGTATCTGTTGTTCTGTTAGCAGGGGGCTCATTAACAGGAAAGAGGGGCAGGGATACAGAAGTAAAACAAACACGGAATTCCAAGAGCTCGGTCACAGACATCAGGGACAGGCTCTGCAGTGATGGTTTGACATTCATTCTGGAACGTCTCCTACTACAAGTATGTGGGTGTCTGTTACTAAAATTTAGAAAAAAATAAATCTCAATATTTTATAAGATAAATAAAGTCCTACTCTGGTCTTACGGGAGCTCTCAAAAAGGAACAGGCTAGAAGCCTTTGGTCACAAGGCAAAGTCCCATTAGGGGAGTAATTTCTTTAAGACTTGTGTACAGACTCTAATATCAAAGTGTAGGGGAGCCAATCCCAGGACATAAAATGAAAACATGTATTTCCTTTACAGAAACCTGGAATATGTGTTGACCTTCTATGGCCTAACATTAAACAAAAATAAGCTTTGGCGATATTCAGCTGACTCTGGACTAAAAATAAAATCAACATATTCTCTAAAAAAAACCCAAGTTTTGTGTTCATAGACCTAGTTATAATAGAGAGAAAATTTAAGGGCAAGAAAGTTTCTCCTCTTTAAGTGGTAGCATAGAAATAGTGGTGTTAGTTGAAAATGCTAGTGCTTCATTAAAGAAATACATTTTATCATCTGCCAGATCCTGAGATTCTTGGCTCTGGTTCCTTAGGCATAAAAAAATCATAGTCTGAATAGCATTTCTTAAAATGATTTTCTACTCCCTTCACATTCCTACAAAGGAATAGTTCATTTATATCATTAGATACTTTGAAATGGTAAGGGAAAATTCCTCCCAAGTAGTCAAAAACAAACATTAATTTGTAGGATTGTATTTGGAAGGAAAGTGCACCGGGAGAGGCGAAGCCAAAGCAGAAGATTCTCTGTAAATGTATGAAAGCTAAACTATTCCTTGGATTTATATCCAACAGACTCAGAATGGAAATGAATCTCTTAAAAATATCCTGCCCTGCAGAAATACTCCTTACTCAACAGTAGGCCAAATTATGTCCCATGTCCTTTCACTTAAAATTTCGAACACTACTTTAAGAATATAACAAAAACAAAGAGAATCATTTGGAAATATAAAAATGCGCAAAGCTTTTCAAGTCTATAATACCAAAGAATCAGTGGGCTGCCCTGAAATTGCTAGCACTCATTTTTAATAGGCACACCTTGAAATATATGCATTCTAAGATGCAGCAGTTTTATCTTAGTTTTCTTGTTAAAGATTAAATAGAAATTCAGATTTATTGGTATTATCAATAGTATAGTAAACGATATATTCCATTTATTTATTGTAATTTGTTCTTTTATATTCTTTTTATGCTGAAAAGCCTCTCTGTAGTCCTACTTCAAGACACTCTTCCACTCAATGTAGTTAAATTTTGTCTAAAAAAATGAAGAATTGTTTCCATAATTTGGAAATGTTTAGGATGAACTGACAAAAAAGACTGGAATTTGTAAATCCATCAGCATTTTTATATTAAATATCTTCTACCTCCAGGATATCTTCAGTTATTTTTCATAAATTGGGAAGTCATTTCTCATTATTTTTGAATGCCATCATTTTGTTTTTATAAATACTATATTTGAATTTAGAAGAAGATCCTTCCCTGTGATAAGGCTATCAATTAGCAGACAGTATGGACACTATAATGAAGACTTAGAAGCGGACAACTAAAACAAAGACAAAGTGATACTTCTAGTACAGATTCATATTTTTACTAGGGAGGATTATGGAGTCTCTTTCCCTGGAAACATCTAGGTTTTGTTTATACATGCATCTGATAAAGATCATGAAGTTGGAGGTAGAGAAATAAGTGACAAGAATAACATTTTTGGGTGCTCTCCAGTTTTATGATTCTATCTGTTTTTCTAAAATATGTTATTTTTGTTTCTTCTATTTAAAAATACAGAGATGGAAAGAAATGTTCTGTTTCACACCCACATTTCCTCAAATCCTATAGTATTCAAGCTACTCTTCTAGCACCATGTTTTGTTTTGTTTTCATATTCTACAGGTAAAAAGCTATAGAATAAAAGGAATATGCTGTATTACCCCAAGCCAGGACCAGCTTCAGACACTACTAACACAATATCCCTAACAAGACTTTAGATGATACTAAAAGAGTGGTATTTCATACAACAAAAATATAGAAAACTTCTTTGATGTAGTTCTCAATTGTACTTCTCAGACGTGTGAAGAAGCTCAATTATCTTTAATAGTCCCATGTCCTAGAACTCTAAAAATCTATTTCTGAAAAAAATCACATTATTCATGTTACTATTTTTCTATTCAAAAATCTATCATCATATATCATTTAGGGACTGTTTCTCAGATTGACCATAGTATTTCACACAAGTTTTGAGCATAAATACTAAGTATAAATGTAGCATATACTCATTTTTTAGGGTTTTTATCTTGCAAATTGGAGTATATATTTATCCAGAGCAAGCAGGTGTTTTTTTCTTTAGAACAGATTAAGAAATAACTATCAAATCAAGAAGATATGATTTTGCTTATGTTTTGTTGTATTTATGGTATACTTATTGAAAAAAAGAGAGTCAAAGAAATTTTTAAAAGTAAACTTCAGACATAAAAGGATTTTATTTCACAAATAGCCACCGTTTACCTGTACATGAATAATCGTCAATTCTGATGTATCCAGTTTTGCAGATGCACATAAAAGAACCTGGGGTGTTGACACACATCGTATTTTCACGACAGTAATGGCGCCCTTCAGCACACTCATCGATGTCTGTGAAGAAAAACAGGACAAAGAGGTCAACAGTGGGCAATATTCTGGAGCTCCTATATAATTTTCTTTGGTAGGGAGAGGGAAGTATTTACTAAACGAATAGCATTTCAAAAAAGCATTCACGATATCTCCTTTGCTAGGAGTGTTTAATGTTCAAATGACAAAAATCATGAGTTTTTTTCCAACAGCTCTTCTTGGAGTTTTGAAGAAGTCTGTCTATTTTAACTTCCATCATCTAAATATCTTTTGAAATTTTCAGTGCATTCATCTGCCTATGCTTGATAAAATCAATCAGAATGCAAAGATTGGGCTGCCTTAGTATCCTGCAATCTTCAGTCACAGAGCCTGCCACATATTATTGTTTGATTCACCAGCTATTCTGTACAGTTGAGCAGACCCTGAAAGAGGAAAATATAGTGTTTGATATAAACCAGAATTGTAACAACTTCACTTAAAGATATGAAGCCAATTGCATGAGCTTATTAGAGATAAAAGTAGACATATAGCTATCCCAATAAGTATCTAAATACAGATAAAGTTACAATAGAGACCTGATATAGATGAGAAGTTACAAAATAGTAAAATAAGATATTATATTAAAGATCTTACATGGTAATTCACACACTGAGTTTTGAGTATATATAATGACTTCTGGATGCTAACCCATAAGAAGCACTGCTACTCATTGTGAAGAATGTGAATTTTCACATTTACACTTCACAATGAAACTGTCCTCATTTAATAGCATCTCTCTGCATAGAATATAAATCATTTTACAAGTATTTAAGGGCCTTAATGCATTGGTCAGACAAGGAATTTCCCATCCAGAAGTCTGCATTCTCAAATCCTTCTGATGATTCCACAAAGTAGCATTGAATTCATTTATACTGTTAATAGAAATGGATCAACTATAAGAGATAGCCAGGTGACATACCACTACAGGGGCCATGTCATTTGTGTAAGCCCAACTATGTTCCCAGTCCTGAGAATGTCAAAAGAAATAATTGACATAATCTCAGGAATCTATACTTTAGAACTGTAGGGTTCTTATCATTCATATGAGCTAACTATTTATTTTATAGAGGGACAAAACTGAGTCCTAGAGAAACTCAATTTTCTATTCAATTCCATGGACAGCATAATAAATTCCAAACCTCTTATCTGAGCCTACAAAATGTTTCCTGGTCTGGTCTTTACTTTTCCAATTTCACATCTGATGACCTCACTCCCTTCTCCCCTCTCAGTGTTCTGGCCACATAGTTTCTAACCTACCTGCTCTTTCTTACCTATCATCCTTTATATATACTGTTCTGTCTACTTATAACTGCTACTCCTTCTCTCCCTGACACCATCACAGTGGATCTTGTTTACCGGTAGATTAATCCTTCAAGAATCTATTTAAACGTCCCTCCTACAAAAACTTCCCTAGTGAACTAAAATACTCCCAATGTTGTGCTCCCTCAGGACTTTGTAAATGTTTCCATTATAGATGCGTCAATTGTATTTTTATTAATTTTTATAAGTTTCTTTCTCCAAAACAAACCACATATTCCTCAAGGGTATAAATTATCTATTAGTATTTCTTAACTTTGTCCATCATATTCATCTGGGATGTTAAAAAACAAAAACAAAAAAACACTAGTTCTTGGGCCAACTGCCAAAACCCATTCCAAATTCTAATTTACATGTTTGTGGTGGAACACATGCAATGATTTTTTTAAAAAAATCTTCTCCATGATGAGTGTAATACAGCGGTCAGAAAAAAAAAACTCTGCAAAGGGATAGACAGTAAATTTTCTAGACTTTGGAAGTCATGGGCAACACATACCTTAATGAACTTGGCAGTGTTGGAATAAAAGTCCATTTACAAAAATGGATGGTGAGCCAGCCAGATTTAGCTCAGCTCACAGGTCATAAGTTGGTGACTTCTGACCTAAGGCATAACCAAGGTTAACAATCACCACTAAGTAGGGTGAGGATTCAAGATGCTTACTAGAGGAGCTTGGTACTCACCTCCTCGACAGACAAGGATCATAACAGCGAGGAGAGAGCCGCATGTCAAATTGAGTTTCTAACAGACAACTCTGAAATTCAGCAGGAAAGTGTCAGAGAACCTCTGAGGCATGGGAGAGAGAAGTTAAGCAGTTGGCCCAGGCAAGATCAGCTCAAAGCCAGGAGGAACTATCTATTGTGGGGAAAAGGTAAGTGAAAGACCTGCAGAGGTCCACATTCCTACCACAGACTCATATAATCCTAGCCGCAAAAGAGACCCGAGGCCCTCAAAGGCCCTGAGCCTAGTATAGGAAGCTGCCTAGAATCCATAGGATGGCATTGTTCCAGAAAGGGAGTTCACATAGGGTCCTACAAACCCTCCTGAGACCCAAGCAACTACAGCATGGTGCAGTTTTGAGAGTCCATCCCTCAAAAGATGACATCCTGTCCTGAGGCCCAAAAGCCCCTGCTTTTCTACATCCCTAGAGCACCATGGCATCCCTTCACGTCCATCCAGAGGGCTATGCTGCCATAATACCAGCTGGACCCATCAGGGCAAGCGGGTCCCCAGCACTCTAGTCCACACAATGTCCTACACACTGGGAAATAGATGATGGAACACACTGAGGAAGCAACCCATGGGACAAAGGAAGCCAAAGCGTACCCTCCCTAGAAACTGAGAGCCGCCTGCCCAGGGTCACTGCCAATGACAACAATCATGCCCTCTCCAGCAGCAGGGCTACCATGTACTCGTACTTGCCTTCAGGAGACCTCGGGACTGGCCATGTGCCCTCCTGGGGGCTGAGGATAGGCTTCTCCCACCCAATACCCCTGCCATCAGCACCCAAATGCTTTATCCAGGGACCTGAGGATTGATCCATCCTACCTACCACAGTCAGGGCCCAGGTGCACCATCATGGTGCTTGAGAGACCAGTCTCTCCTGCTGCCACCACTGCTGGTGCCCATGTGCACTATCACAAATCTGGGCATCATCCCACACTGCCCACTTGTGCTGGCCAGGAGCCTGGGTATGGGCCCACCATGCCTGCTGCCACTGGAATATATGCACACTATCCAGGGACATTAAGGACAGGCCTACCCCACCCACTATCAGTACTCACATGTACCTCTTAGGGAACCCAGAAACCAGCATGCCCAACCTACTGCCACCACCATTAGTACCTGGGCATGTGGCTCAGAGACCTGAGGGTTGGAAAACTGCCACTAGTGCCACCATCAGTGTCACAAATGCTGTCTGAGTGATCAACGACCCACTCAGTTGGCCCACCACTGCAACTATCAGAACCTGAGCACACCACCCAGAGGCCCGAGAACAGGCCCACCCATATCTGCCACTGCTGGTGCCCATGAATGCTACTGAGGGTCCAAGGACTAGCCACACCCAGCCCACCGATGCACCACTGGTGCCCAGGGACCAGCCCACCTAGAATTCCCATTCCCAGCAAAGCATCACCAAAGCCTCCACTAACAATCACAGCTTAAGTCAAGTCACTGAGGAACTCATAGACACCAATGATACTAATTATAGCCCTATAAATCATACAGAGACTACAATATTGTGCCTACCCAGAATCAAAGCAAAAGCATCTTACTAAACCAACAATACAGACACATCTATAGAAAAAAGTCTTTCCCTACTAAAGCCAAACCATAAAATTGGAAGGAGAGACTGTTACACCACATGCACAGACATCAACATAAAGACATAAGAAACATGAAAAAACAAAGAAACATGACATCTCCAAAGGAACATCATAATTATCAAGTAACAGATCCCAACATAAAGAAAATCTATAAAATGTCTAAAAAGGAATTCAAAGGAAAGACATTAGAGAAACTCAGTGAAATACAAGTGAACACAGATAAACAATACAAAGAAATCAGGGAAACAAGTCATTATCTGAATAAGAAATTCAACAGAGATAGATGCCATAAAAAGAAAAAACCAGAAATCCTAGAAGGGAATATCTGAATGAATAAAATAAAAAATATAACAGCTTCAACAATAGACTAGATCAAGGAGAAGAAGAAAGAATTTCTGAACTTAAATACAGGGCTTTTGAAATAACTCAGTCAGACCAAAAATCAAAAGAAATAAAACAGAATAAGAACAAAACGAAATGAAGAAAGCCTAGGTGTCCTATAGGAAACTACATAGTAACTAAAATTTGAATTTGGGGAGTTCCAGAAGGAGAAGAGATGAACAAATGCATCAAAAACTTTTTTAACAAAACAACAGCTGAAAGATTCCCAACTCTAAACATCCAGATACATGAAGCTCAAAGATTCCCAGATAAGTGTAATTCAACAAGGTCTTATTCAAGGCACATTATAGTAAAACTGTCAAAAGTCAAAGACAAACAGCAAGAACGAAGCATCAAGTCACATATAAAAGAATCCCTATCAGACTACCTTGATTTCTCAGCAGAAAATTAGAGGCCTGGAGAGAATGGAGTGATGTATTCAAAGTGCTGAAAGAGAAAAACAACAACAACTGGTAGCCAAGAATACTATACCCAGAAAAGCTATCCCTCAAAAATGAAGGGTAAAGAAATTCTTTCTCAGATGAGAAAATAATGAAATAATTCATCATCATTATACCAGCCGTACGAAAAATGTTTAAGGTAATCCTATATCTGGAAGTGAAAGAAAGATATCTACCATCATGAAAACACATGAAAGTATAAAACTTGCTGGTAGAGCAGACATACAAATGAGAAAGAGAAACGAGTCAAATATTATCACTATAAAAAAACCCATCAAATTGTAAACAACAAAAGAGGAAGAATATGTAAAACAATCAGAAAATAATTAACAATATGACAGAAGTCCCCATTAATAAAAACCTTGAAAGTAAATGGCTTAAATTCATCAATTAAAAGATATAAAACAGCTGAATGTATTAAAAAACATGATGCAAGTACAAGAAACCCATTTCATCTATAAAGACATACACAGACTAAAAGAGAAGGGATGAAAAAAAATCCATGCAAATGAAAACCAAAGTGTGAAGGAGTAGCTATGTTTATATCAGAAATTGACTTCAAGTTAAAAAACATAAAAAGGGACAAAGTAGGTCAATATAGATGACAAAGGAATCAATTCAGTAGGAAGATATAACAATTGTAATTGTATACACACCCAACGCAAGAGCACCCAGTTATATAAAGAATATACTATTATAGCTAAAGAGAGAGACCCCAAAATAATAATAGCTGTGAACTTCAACACCCTCGTTTTAGCACTGGGCAGATCATCTAGACAGAAAATCAACAAAGAAAGATCAGACTCATTCTGCACTACATACTACATGGAGTTAATATTTACAGAAAATTTTACCCAATGGTTGCAGAATAAATATTCCTCTCATTAACACGTGGAAAGTTCTCCAGGATAGAACACATGTTAGGCCACAAAACAGGTCTCCAAAAGTTTCAAAAATTGAAACCATATCAAGTGTCTGCTCAGAACACAATGGAATTAAACTACAAATCAATAACAACAGAAATTCTGGAAATTGTACAAATACATGGAAATTAAGCAACATGTTCCTGAGCAACCACTGGGCCAATATAGAAATTACGAAGACAATAAAAAGTTCTCTTTAAGCAAATGAGAATCAAAGCACAACACAGCGAAACCTATGGGATACTGTAAAAACAGTCCTAAGAGGGAAATTTATAGTAATAAACGCCTACATCAAAAAATAGAAATATTTCAAATAAACAATATAGCAATGCACCTCAAGGAACTGGAAAAGCGAGAACAAATCAAACCCAAATTAGTAGAAGAAAACAAATGACAAAGATCAGACCAGAAATAAAACAGAGACTATCAGACAATAACAAAGAATTAACAAAATGAAATGTTGGCTTTTTAAAAAGATAAAATAAATTGTTATATAGAATAACAAAGAATAAAAGACAGAAGACTAGATAAACAAAAATGGGGACCATATAACTGATACCACAGAAATACAAAGGATCATAAAAGACTATTATGAATTGCTGCATGTTAATAAATTTAAAAACTTAGAGGAAATGGATAAATTCCTGGACACATACAACCTACCAAGACTGAACCAGAAAGAAATAAAAAACCTCAACAGATCAATAGCAAGTAACAAGACTGGATCGGGAATAAAAAGTCTCCCAACAAAGAAAAGCCACAGACAAAATGGCTTTACTGCTTAATTAGACCCCTCTGAAAGCCATAGCAGGAGTCCCCTGGGCTTAAGCTTGTGAGCTAGAGAGGGTCCCATCAACAAGTCCATGTGCACAAAGATATGAATAATTTACCCACGAGGATGAAAGAGCCAATTATAAGAAACAATTCAGTGAAAACACCCTGGTTATCAGAGAGAGGAATTATTTTGATCACACTGTGGCATTTCCTCAAACAAAAGTGGTTCCTGGTGAGAGATGATAGTTCCTGGTACAGATAGGAAAGCAGCTTCAGTGTCTAGAACAGGACAGTGAGTCCCAGCTGGAGCAAACATTAATTACATTAGGCACCATAACTCTCTCCAAAGACAAAACAATATCCCATAGAACAGGGGTCCCCAACCCCGGGATGGCGAACCAGTACCAGTCCCTGATTTGCTAGGAAGTGGGCTGCACAGCAGGAAGTGAGCGGCAGGTGAGTATTACTGCCTGAGCTCCTTCTCCTGTCAGAGCAGAGGTGGCATGAGACTCTCATAGGAGTGCAACCCCTATTGTGAACTGTTCATGCGAGGGATCTAGGTTGTGTGCTCCTTATAAGAATCTAACTAATGCCTGATCTGAGGTATAACAGTTTCATCCCGAAACCATCCCCAGAGCCCTCGCCCCTGGTTCCGTGGAAAAATTGTGTTCCACGAAACCAGTCCCTGGAGGCAAAAAGGTTGGGGACTACTACCATAGACGTAGCCTACCCCAGCAGCAGTAGCTACCAAACCTTGTTAATTGAACTCAAAAGTATGTGTGAAATACCTCAGATCTCTCCCAAGAATACTTAAGAGATGGGAACTTTGATGGCACTAAAGTTCTGTGAGAGGAGGTGGGAAAAAGAGCCAGTGAATTAGGATTATTTCTGTTAATGTGACCCTATTTACAGCCACAATGGTGGATAATTTGATTTATAAACATAAATGGAGATAATTGTGCAAGAGTAAATTGGCCTTCTAAAAATTGTCTCTCACTGTTCAGTGTTTGGTCTACATCCCAGAGGCTTAGGAGACAGTGACTTGTCCAATCTTCTGTTATAGATGTTTCCCTTTTAAGCTATCATAGGGTCAGAGAAAACTCCACGTAGGATCATAAAGCAAAAACAAAAAGACTATTGAATATGAAACCTTTTAGGAACTCAATGATTTGGATCTCATAGACATATAAGATTCATGACCAAGAGATCTAAAGTGTCAGCCTATCACTTGGAGTAGTGTTGTGAGACAGAGCGAAGTAAAAATAGCAAAAAATACCACCATAACTCTGTAGATCTAATTGCCACTTGCCTTTTTTGATTTCTCACGCCCTGTCTTCAGAGGAAGAACTCCCCAAAGAGTTGTGTTTATGTACTGAAATTGCAAAGTTACATAAATGTCATTTCCATTTACATGTACGGATATTTACAGGCATAAAAATGGCATGACTAAAAAGTAATCTGGTGGAAAATCATGTCAAATTTAGTCCAGGGTGTATTTTAGTTGCAAATCTCAGTTCAAAAACCTAATATAAGTCAAATTCTCACAATTCAGTTTCAATTCTCTACACATTCATTGAGTATATTCTATGTACAAAGGCATTTTATTGGATTTTCTGATGGCCCTATGGGGTAGAACCACAGCAACGAGTGGATAGTTTCAGGGGTAGGCTTTGACTCATTATGACTTTCTACTAAGCAGAAAGAACTGCACAGGTTTTGATTAGGCTGCCAAGTAGAAATATTCTGACATAAGCTGGTTATGTTGTAGAGAATTAAACAAAGAGTGCCCCGTTGGACCACATGGCCCTTTGCACCCCATCCAAAATTTATTACAGAGTTAAAGGATAGACCCTGCCTTAAAAGGGCTTACAATCCAGGAAATGGATGATGATCATCAGCACTGTCATCCAGTTAGCTGCCTTCTATATTTGAAGGCAGCATTTCACAAGCAGCATTGCTTAAAGAGCAATATCTCTAATAGAGGTTCATGGTTCCTTGAAAACAAAATATTACACGGTCAAATAAGTTTCAAGACCACTATATTACTATAGATCTTCCTAGTTGCCTTCTAAACACTCATAATGTACATAAGCTAATTATAAGCTCTGAGACACTTTAAAAAAAAAAACTTCATTCATTTATTCAACAAGTATATAATGGACATGCACTATGTTCCAAGTACCGCATTAGGTGACAAAGATAAATTCTAGCCGGAGAAAATAACAGATATATGATCACATTATAAAGTGATGCATAGTATATAACAGAAACATACACATTGTGCATTGAATAGGGAGCAACAGACTTTTTTTAAAACACAGTGCTTGTTTGTTCTGAGAACCCATTAATGCAGAACACATTTGGGAATTTATATCTGGTGATATAAATAATTTTCTGACTCTGCCCCCTCCTACCAACTTGAGAAGCTGATAGTGAAATTAAAAATCCAAGATATATTTACACGAATAACAACATGAGTTCCTACATTGTAAGTGCCAAAAAACCCACACACATACACACACATATCCTACAGGGACTGATATTCAGAGAAAGGTTAATGACTAAGAGTAGAGATATCCAGGGAAAATATAATAGTGTGGCAGGGCTTGAGGTGGATTTTGAAGAAATCCACTTCACTTATAATGTAAGACCTCATGTTATTTTGCTGCAGAAGGAGCAAAAACATGAAATGTTCAGGAACAATAAATAATCCATTTAATTAGCATTTGTGCAGGAAAATAATGGAAATACAATTATGGGAAAGGGGACACAATGTGAATGTATTTAAATGACCAACAAATAGGAGGACTGCACTTTCTTTGTAGTGATATGAAGACATTAAAGCATTTGGAAGAAGCAGGTAGGGAGGAGGTATAGATATATCTTATGAGAGTTGGTAAAATGGCATAATTGAGGAGTTGGTAAGAAGTGCATTCAAGGTAAGAAGACCTTTTATGAATTAATAAAAGTCCGAGTCTTAAGTGGTTACTAATCTTAAGTAATCTACCCAGTCCAAATTTCTTCATATGGTATCTTCATTGGTATTTGAAAGTATTCTATTAAGTTTTTGTTAATATATCTGCTAGCTATGTCCATTGGAATATAAGATTCAAGAGGGTATAGAGCTTGTCCACAACAAAGGCTGGCCCTGAATAAATATCTATTGAATGAATCAATGAATCTTTTTATGGCTTTTCCTTTAAAAGGACAAAGGGGAAAGTGTCCTCATTTACAATGGTCTGATGTGAAGCTCAACGTGGCAGAGTGAATTCATTGTCTTCTGATCACACTGCCTGGGCATTTACTTAGACATGGGCTTTTGTATGAATAGCAAATACAAGCCATCCTGGTGAAACAGTCTTGCATAGTAAAGGAAAAATGGGGTGGGAATAAAGAAGCCTGAACTCTGGACCTGCATTTATTACAAACCTGACAAGCATTTAGTCCCTTCAGATCTTAATTTCATCATTGAAAGATAATTTTCAAGTCACTACTAGCCATAAAACTTCGCAATTCCAACATGATCTATGTGGTTGCAGTGGTTTCTGATTCTCCAGGATTTTGTAAGCTATACAGTCATATTCTACCAAATTTAAAAAGCAAAAGTAAACTGTGTTTCTTATACTTGAACAGCTTCTCTTGCCCCAGGATAATTCAAGCTGGTCTATTTTAGAAACTAGAATTTATAAATTTATAAATTCCCTTTTATCCTATTTGAAAGATGAGGCCAACTTTGTAATTATTCAGAATCATAGATTTTTAGATCTGAGAGGAACTTTAGAAATCATCTAACCCCGGTAATATAGAATTGAAGAAACAGAGGCACAGAGAAGCCAGAAACAAACTAAAGAGGAGGCAGGGATGGGATCACAAAGCTTTTGTGAGCCATATTAAAGAATTTGGGCTTCATCCTATGTAAAATAGGAAAGGTTTTAGGAGGTAATTAATTGAATCAGATCTGTGTTTTTGGAAGATCCCTCTAGGACAGGCTTATATAGTTAATGAGTGGCAGCCATAACAAGAGCAACATTTCTAGACCCCAGATTTAAAATTAGTCTATGGACTCATGTCCAGACGAGGCTCAGAGGCAGTGAGCACTCAGGCATGACACTCCCTTTCCTGCCACATTATACCTAGGATGTCATTGATGCTGTTTTGTTTTTTAAAGTATAGTGTATTTCTAAAGCTACATTTATCTTGATTATATCCTGTAAGAAGATTATATTAGTATGTTAATGAACACTAATGCCTTCTTGATCAGCCAATAAAATCTTGAAGTCATGCAGCTCAATTGCAAAGACTCCACATATTGAAAAATAATACAGATCAATATGGGTTATTGCTAAGCTTGACTCACCACCTGTGAAATACTGGCTGGCAAAGTTGGCAAAGATATCAACAAAATAATTCACAAACTAGGATAAAGACTAAGTTCTAAGAAATGTAATTCTGGAAAGAGATTTGAGAGTAACATTTGGGAAGATAAGAATTTTTTTAAATATAAAATTTCTAAGTTTAAGTAGGCTGCTCAGTGAAATACCAGTAAAGAATAAATTAAAATATCATTTACAAATAAGCTAACACTGAAAGGAACTGCCAGCAATCATATGTTTTAAAGTCAGTGGCATTAATGAGTTTGTTTACTATATATTAATTTCTATGTATTAAAAACTGTATTCATCTGAATGTATGATTGAAGGATAAGACTGAAACATATGATTTTCTTGACATCTTAAAATAATGGCCACAAATTTGCTTCATTCATTTTGTAATTTCATTCATTGTAAATTGTATGGTACATTCCTCAAAAAGAGTGAAAGCTCTGGCATTATATCAGCTTTCTTGCTACTCTTGATAGAATATATTATTCTTAGCTTTGGGATTCCTGAATTAAAAAAAAATAGAGACATGCACTAGGAAAATCTCAGACAGGGTTGAGAGTGTATCATAAATAACATCCATGAAGAAAAATGAGAGAATGTGGAAGGTGGGGAACAAAGGCATGTGTAGGTTTGTCCATATAATAGTTTCTGACTTCCTACTATGTCGAAGGTATTACAATAACTTACATACCAACAGCATA
Source organism: Symphalangus syndactylus (assembly GCF_028878055.3). Taxonomy (NCBI): domain Eukaryota; kingdom Metazoa; phylum Chordata; class Mammalia; order Primates; family Hylobatidae; genus Symphalangus; species Symphalangus syndactylus. The sequence continues at coordinate 45,768,873 of NC_072439.2, forward strand.
GCCTGAATGAAACAGATGCAGTATCTGTCTTTGCAGAGCTTAGGATGTGACAAAAGAGACAACTAGTAATTTTAAAAAATGGAATGGGAGTTTGAGAAGGACAGTGCCATCTGGAAAGCAAAGTGAGGGCTCCAAACCTAGTCTTACAAACAAGGAGAAATTGACATCTAAGCACAGGACTAAAGGAAAAGTAGTTAGCCAGGTGAGATGCGATAAAAGAGCATTTCAAACAAGGAGACTATATGCGAATGTTGGAAATTAACAGAATTTGGTATATTTGAAGGATAGCAAAGTACTCAACGCACCTAATGAAGTACGCAGGAGCTGCGTTTGTGTGGAGGTCTTACACACTATATGAGAGTTTGACATTATCATATAATCAATGGTAATCACTTAAGTTTTTTAAATTATTCTAGAACATGTCATATATACACATGCTTTAAAATTTAAAAGATTCAATACAATGTAACATGAAAGTAAATGTGAGTCACAGTCACTCAGTTCTCCCACTCCTAATCCCTGAGACAACCACTGGTATCAATTTCTTCTGCAATTTCCAGACATATTCTATGCCTATCTAAGCATACACATAGGGGCGTATGTGTTTGTGCTTTTCCTCTGAAGGGTGTTCAGCAGGGACATGAGATGTTATTATTGCTAAACAATATCTTTGTAAATGCATGGTAGAGGATGAATTAGAGAAGAGTAAAACTGGAAGCTAGGAGGAAGCTCACTTGATATTAAATAGTTTCAGTTCGTGTAACTATGACCGCAGAACATGAAAGGAGTGAGGCAGATTAAAAAAATACATGGGATCTAATATTGCTTGCACTCTGGGACTGACTGGATGCCTGAAGATTAGGGAGGGATGCTCTCAAAGATAATATCCTTCTTTTTTAACTAAACAACTGGGTGGGTCCATAGTGTAGGGAACTGGAGGACTGCAATTGAGTTACAGAGAAGCATAGTTTTAAATAGGTTGAATTTGAGTTGCTTATGACACATCCAGATAAAAATGTCCCAGAGGCAGTGAGATACGTGTGGGTCTAGAGCTTACTCAGGAAACAGCACTGGGCTACAGATCAAGATTTGAGAGTCATAGGCACAAAGAATGTAATTAAAGCCATGGTGTTAGACAGTATCACACAGGTAGAGGATGTAGAATGAGGAGAAAACAATTAAAATGGAGACCTGGGGGACTTGGAAATTTAAGTGGCAAGTAAAGAAAGCAGATGGAGAAAAACTGCTCAGAGAGGTAGCAGCAAAACTAGAGGAGTGGTGGAGAAAGACAAATATCAAAACGGTAGGCAGTCATCACCTTTTGAACACACCTAAATTTGGAAAAATCTTTGTTTCTTCAAGAAAGGAAACTCAAATTTTCAGTGTCCTTAGAACTAGTGATCTAGTACTACCAAATGGGAGCACTCATGCAACAATTCAATCCAGAAGATAACTTTGAAACCTTGCAGGTTGCAAAATTTAGCAAGCATAATAGAGAAGGCATATCAGCATTTAGGGTGGTCACCATGGCATTCACTTCTGGAGTCCAGTCTTGGATGTCATCAGTGAACGTTTACAACATTTATGTGAGTTGTGGTGTTGATACCAAAGGTAGAGGTAGTGGGATTTGTACCAAGATGTAATAGGTATTTTCTTGGCTGAATATCATCTTAACCTGTCTTCCAGTCCTCCCACATGCATTGTGAGCTTCCTAAAGTCCTTCAACATATTCCTTTTCTGCTTAAATCGTCAGTGGATTCTGTTGTTTGCAATTCAAAACCCTGATCAATACAGTGTAGTATCATGAAGACAAGGTAAATAAGTGTTGGAAGAAGGGAGAGATCGATAGAATTAATTGCTTCCTAGAAGTCAAGCAAAATACAGATGGAAAGTTGTCTGATTTAACAATAGAGAAGTTATCAGTGACTGGTGAGAGTAGTACGGAGGGGATATGGGATGACAAGTCTAGATTGAAGTGAGTTAAGGAGAAAGTCTGAGATGAAGAAGTGAAGACAGTGAGAAAAAATCATTACATTAAGAGATTCAGCTATAAAGGGGAAACGGCAATAATACAAAAACTAGAAGGGATGTAGAGTTAAGGGAGAGATTAAGCATAATTAAATGCTGATGGGAAGGAGCAAACAGAGAGAACGAAATTGAAAACTGAGTTTGAAGATATATTAGATGAAGCAAATTTCCTCTGAAGACAGGAAGAGATGAGATTTAGTATTCATATGTACCTATTACTCCCAGGACGAGAGGTTTCTATTCCACTGAAACTAGGGAGAAGGAAGAAAGGGTGGAAGTAAGGCATGCTGGCTTATGAATAAGAGAACTGGTAGAGTCAAAGTCTTCAGAGAATGGTGAAGGTTTACAATGATCATTGTAGGAAATGAGCAAAAACTCTGCTGGGATGCACAGTAAAATTACCAAGCAGAGTATAGGACTCAAAGCATGAACATACAGCTGTGTGAATCCACCACCTGACATTTTTATAACACTTTGCTTTGTACAGTGCATGTTCATATGCATTGTATGTTAATTCTCACAATCGTCCTGTGACCTGGGGAGAACAGGCAGTAACCCCTTTTCACAGCCATGGAACCTTTGTGAAGTTGAGACGTTTCCCAAATGTCTGTTATAAGCTAGTGTCTGCTAAATCTAGCATAGAATCACTAATTATTAACCACTGTCCTTCCCCAATCTGGTCCCTATCTTTGCAGTTTGATCTACTAACACTCCTGGATATAAGCCTCCTGTTGTAGAAAAGTTCCAGAACAGGTCTTGCCCTTTCCCTTTGCTTACTCTTCTCTGCCAATCTAAATTGGATTCCCATCTCAAAGCCCAGATGAAGTCTCAATTCCTACACGGTATCTTCCCTAACCTCTTTGGCCACAGGGATTCCATCTGTCTCTACTTCTGCACTTTTTGTCTGTGCTTATTCATGGGTAGCTAGTAGGTATCTTGGCTGAATCCAACTTGCTTGAAATTAAAGAACAGACAGGCTCATTTAAATGATTGTCTTGTCATGCTGGATTTGAAAATTCATCAAGTTGAATAGCAGCATTCTTTCCAAGAAGGTGGATTATTATTTTTAAAAATTAGAAACTAATTTAGTAAATATATATTTATTTTGTCAGCATGGATTGCAGTCATAAAATTATCCAAATTGTTACCCATCTAGAGTTGCTTGATTAACCTAAACATTACATCAGTGTTTTCAAGAAAGATATGGAGCCACTCCAATTTCCAATTGCTTGCTTGTACATAAATCACTGACTGGATTGCACTGTTAGTTTTGACAATCTTAATCAATGTTTAATGCTGATTAGGAAGTAGGACCTTCAACAACTCAGTGTACACAAACATATATGTTCTACATTTAAGTCCCATTTCTCTACCACCACATTTCCACTTGAAGATATGAACAATTTTTTAAAAATCTATTTGGGAATACATTCTTCATATTAAAGAAAAATTACTTGGAGGACATTTAAAAATGTAATTAAAGCTGTTTTTTGAATTTAAAGTAAAAATGAAAATCAAATGTATTATTAAAATCCCAGGGATCTATTTTTATATCATACCAATGAACAAGACACACAATTTGGAACCATAATGCCTGCCTCTTCACCAATGTTTCACACTCATTAAAGCCAGCACCAATTTCCTGTCTCTTGTGTCAAAACACGTGGGGCTCTGTTTTCTGTGGAATCATAATTGACTCAAAGAAGCCAGGTCTTTCTCCATCACATAACTCAAATATCTCCCTGTTCTCTCTCACATTCATTTAACTTGTACCTACCTGCTTCCCCCAATTCACAGTTATTGTTGTTGTCCCCTAAAAACTTATTCTTATTTCTATTCATTATATTAATAATGAAGCTAACATTTACTACAATGTATGTTGCTTTGACAATGTCATTTCATTGTTTTTCCCACAGCATCATGTTTTCACAACAGATCTCAAATATGATGTCAGCACTATTTAATCAAAGTTAAATTTATTTTCTTTGTGCAATTCTTATATATTTCTAGCTAAAAGGTTTTCCTGTCATTAACCTGGCCCAAGCTTCCACTTCCTACCTCCAAGCCTTTTTTTCAGATGTCTTTGGTGTTCGTGATAATCTTATTTTATATTGGAGTTGGTTCTTCTTTTTGAAAGCCAATGGATAGAGGAAGAGAATGCAAAAGGAATGCTAACAGTTGTGTTTCACTCCAAGCAAGCAGTTGTTAATTGACTTCAGGACTTTCAACAAATATAACCAGAACACGTGACTTGTATTTCTTAGAAGAAAAGATAAAGTTGGTATTTATAATTTAATCTCTATGCATACCTGACCTTAAACTTCATGAAGTTGCAAAAAGACTTTTTATATCAATTAGATTTTTTAAAGCTGTTAATCATGTGGTGTCTTATATGTCACTTCAAATGGATTCCTTTCCAGGGAGGCAATTTATTATTTTTAATAATTTGCATTTCTCTAATGAAAAATGATAATAAATGGCTGCATCACATAAGATACCTGCAACTAGTTTGTTTAAAATGAATTGCTTAATTCTAAGCAGACAATTTCTCCCTAATATTAATAAACAACTTCATGCAACATAATTATCAAGTATTTTAACCTGCTATTTATTTACAGAAAAATAACATGAATCGCCATAGTTAAATTTAAAGACTTGTCATATAATTTTCAAAATGAGAACAAATTATACATACTCTATATTGAAGCACTGGTTAGAATATTATTCAGACCAGAAAGGAATTTGGCATAAAGCAGTTTGGTTCTGGAAATAACCCATGGTAACTTAGCTACTGAAGTAGCTACAGATTTCATTATAATTGGCTTCAAATGTAAGACAATATCATTATACAGACTCTAAGAGTCCTGTTGTCTCTAGTTTCCAGTAAATTAATAATATTTTAGTTCCAAAAATAAAATAATATTGCATGAATTAACTGATACACTGACAGTAATAAATACATGTGAAATATACAAGCTTAATGACAAACTTTAACTGACTTGTTTTTCTGGAAGACATTTTCACATTTTTAATCTTACTTAATCTTTGCTTCCCTAACAACCTCATAAGACAAATTTCCCTCATTTTAATAGATGAGGAGGCTGAGGCTCTGAGATGTTAAACAATTTTCACAAGTTCCCACAGTTGGTAAATAGCAGAGGTAAGAATTCAAGTCTTCTTGAGCAATGTTCTTTCCATACATCAGCAATGCGCTTGTTTGTCACAGATACACAGATTTCGATTTGATCGATACAAATCCTTTATATTCATCTGCATGTTAAATCTCCAACTTTGGCATTTTTTAAAAAATAATTGTAGTTGGCTGCACACATAAATCTGCAAAGTGTATATTCACATACTAGAATGACTACGTACAAGGAATGTGTCCAAAGTAAGTTATTTGTTCTGATTTACTTTTCAGTATCCACACAACTGACTAGTAAAAGGGTAAAAATTATAAATACTTGTTTAACATTGGTGGCTAGTAAATGTTTCCATCACACTACAAAGAAATGCAAAGGTAAGCAATCTGTTAAGAATACTGGGCCAAACAAAACTCAAAGTCATACCAGAAATTCAATAATATTACAGGCTATGGATACAAATTTTCCTGGCTGCTAATAAATCAGAGGTTGCCCTTCAAAGTCTCCCCAATTACTTCTGAGTGCACTCTGTGTTCCTATGAGTTCAGGAATAAATCAACACTTACATACTACCACTGCCCTCTACCCTGCCCCTGGCCATCCTCTGGGCCTTTTCCATGTACTCTGAGTCTCTGCCAAAGCTAGTACATATTCCTATGTCCCTATTGTCCCTTTGAAAGGAGATCTTGTCCACAAAGCTATTATATAAAATGCTTTAGCTACTACAAAGCATCTTCAGTCTTCAGAACCATATTCAGAAAGACTCAAAAATGAAAAAATGAAAGTTTTTATACCTAATTTTGTTTTGTTCTTTAGCACATAGGTTCTTTAGTAGCCTTGTTTCTGTATATAAGAGTTTTTCCTCTTCCCCATCGTCATATTATATCTCTCTCACCACAGAGTGTTGAAACCAACCCACAGGGCCAGGCAACCCTTATGTCCCCATACATAAATTTCTCTTCACCCTTGGCATAAGCCTTCAAGAGAATCAAATAGTAACAACAGATACTTGGAGTGGCAGTCATACTCACATACAACCATGCTCCTTTTCTTTATTTAGTTTAAACCAATTATTCTCAACTGAGAGCAATTTTGCTTTTCAGAGTAAATTTGGCAATGTCTACAAACATTTTTGGTTGTCACAGCTAGGAATGTGGGCTGGCACAGGTATACTACTGGCATCTAGTGGGTAGAGATCAGGGATGCTGCTAAACATCCTACAATGCACAGAACAGCCCCACACAACAAAGAATTATCTAGAACAAAATGTCAACAGTGTGAGGTTGAGAAACCCTGGTTAAAACAAAAAACACTCTGATACACCGGAATATAAGATCGGAGATCAAATAATTCATCTTTCTAGGCAGGAGCATATAAACTAAAGACTCAAAAATAATTTTTAAAAATCCATCCTTAGAAAGGCATCAATATAAAACTAGCCTAAAAATAGTTCTTCTCCCACTTTAATGTGCATAAGAATTGCCTGGGAAGCTTGTAAAAATTTAAGACCCAACCCTGACCTACTCAAGCAATATTAAGGTTGTGTCCAGGAATGTGCATTGTTCATAAGATCCTCAGGTGGTTTTGATGCAGCCTGAACCACATTCTAAGATACAATGTTAGAAAACCAAATTTTATACTGATGAAAATAAGCTGAGAACATGAACACTAAAATTCCTCTCAAGTTGAGCATATAGCTGAAAAGAATTGGACAACCACCAAATTATTAAGATGATAAATTAATAAACTCTACACCCAAAACCTGCTCTCTTCAAATTTTGTATACATAGAAATCACCTGGAGATCTTGTTAACATGCAGGTTCTGATTCAGAAGGACTGAGATAAAGTATAAGATTCTGCATTTTTAACAAGCTCCTAGATGGTGGCCCATGTTGCTGGTCCTTGGATCACATGTTGGACCTCAAACACTGAGGTCTTGAAAAAAAAAACTGCCAAAAGAGTATAAAAACAGGATTACTTATTTTTAACAGAGCACAAAACCATCAATCACAATTCTCATTTCCACCTCCATCTGGAAAATGGGCAGAGATTTTAGAATGTCACCTCTGCTAGTAAGTCAACTCCATGAACGCAGGGGTTTAGTAGGAGGGTTTTGCTCATGACTATATGACCAACACCCATTATATGCCTGGCACATAGTATGTGCTTAACAAATACTATGAATAAATGAATGCTGAATAAACAGTCTCTATAGTATTTCTGATGATAGAAGCCAATCAAAAATCAAATTCCCAAGAAGAACCTATAGATCCACCTGAGAAAAAAGTGCTTGTTCCTAGTTCTATTTAACATACAGCTATATCACTAATTGATGACTTAATTTATTATTTCTTCATTATATAGCATCCAAAGCAATCATGATCTCTAATAGACTCAATTATGAGTATTTTATAGGTAAGTCACTAAGTTGAGGGGGGAAAAATAAGCTGACCATGAAAGTCATACAACTATGGGGAGCTGTTTCAAAAGAAGAATACAGGCATATCTTGTTTTATTGCAGCTCACTTCAACTGCCTTTTACAGATAATGTGCTTTTTACGAACTGAAGGTTTGTGACAACCCTACATTGACCAAGTCTGCCAGCACCATTTTTCCAACAGCAGGTGCTTGTTTCATGTCTCCATGTCACATTTTGGAAATTCCCATAATATTCCAAAAATTTTCATTACTATTACATCTGTTGGGGTTATCTGTGAATAATGATCTTGATTTTACTATTCAGATTCTCCTAGGGCACTAAGAACAGTGCCCATATAAGATGGCAAACTTAATCGATAACTGTGTGTGTTCTGATGGCTCTACTGACTGGCCATTTCCATCTCTCCCCCTTTCCTCAGTCCACTCTATTCCCTGGGACACAACAATGTTGAAATTAGGCCAATTAATTAGTGTTCAAGTGAGAAGAGTTGCACGTCTCTTGTTGTAAATCAAAAAGGAGAAATGATGAAGCTTAGTGAGGAAGGCATGTTGAAAGTCATTACAGGCCGAATGCTAGGCCTCTGGAGCCAGTTAGCCAAGTTGTAAATGCAAAGGAAGGAATATAAAAGTGTTACTCCACAGAACACGTGAATTATAGAAAGTGAAATGGTCTTATTGATGACATGGAGAAAGTATGAGTGGTATGGATGGAAGATAAAATCAACCACAACATTCCCTTGAGCCAAAGCCCTTGAGCCAAAGCCTAATCAAGAGCAAGGCCCGAACTCTCTTCAATTCTAGAAGGCTGAGAGAGGTGAGGAAGCTGCAGAAGAAAAGTTTAAAGCTAGCAGAAGTTGGCTCATTATGTTTAAGGAAAGAAGCCATCTCTATAGCAGAAAAGTGGAAGGTGAACCAGCAAGCACTGATGTACAAACTGCAGCAAGTTATTCAGAAGATCTAGCTAAGACCATTGGCCAAGTTAGCTACACTAAACAACAGGTTTCCAATCAAGACAAAATGACCTTCTATTAGAAGAAAATGCCATATAGAACTTTTACAGCTAGAGAGAGAGAAGTCAATGCTGGCTTCATAGTTTCCAAGGAGAGGTTGACTCTCTTGTTAGGGGCTAACGCAGTTGTGGTGACGTTAAGTTGAAGTCATTGCTCATTGACCATTTCAAAAACCCTAGGGCCCTTAAGAATTATGCTAAAACTATTCTGCCTGTGCTCTATAAATGGAACAATGAAGCCTAGATGACAGCTGCACATCTGTTTATACCACGTTTAACTAAAGATTTAAAGTCCACTGTTCAGAAAAAAAAGTATTCCTTTCAAATTATTGTGGCCCGTTGACAATGTACCTAGTCACCCAAGAGCTCTGATGGCAATGCACTAGGAGATTAACGTTTTCATGGCTGCTAACACTACATCCATTCTACAGCTCATGAATCAAGGAGTCATTTAGACTTTCTAGTCTTATTACTTAAGAAGTATATTTCTTAAGACTATAGCTGCCATAGATAGTGATTCCTCTCATGAATCTGGGCAAAGTAAGTTGAAAACCTTCTGGGGAAGATTCACCATTCTAGATGACACTAAGAAAATTCGTGATTCATTGGAAGAGGTCAAGATAACTACACTAATAGGAGTTTGGAATAAGTTGATTCCAGCCCTCGTAGATGACTTTAAGTGGTTCAAGACTTCAGTAGAGGGAGTATCTGCAGATGTAGTGGAAATAGTAAGAGTACTAGAATTAGAAATGAAGCCTGAAGATGTGACTGAATTGCTGCAATCTCATGTTAAAATTTGAGCAGATGAGACATTGTTTCTTATGAATAAGCAAAGAAAGTAGTTTCTTGAGATGAAATCTACTCCTGGTAAAGATGCTGTGAGCATTGTTGAAATGACAACCAAGAATTTAGAATATCACAAAAACTTAGTTGATAAAGCAGCAGCAGGGTTTAAGAGAATTGATTACAATTTTGAAAAAAGTTCTACTGTAGATAAGATGCTATCAAATAGCATTGCATGCTACAGAGAAATCTCTCATGAAAGGAAGAGTCAGTTGACAAATTTCATCATTATCTTATTTTAAGAAATTTCCACAGCCATCCTAACCTTCAGCAACTATCTCCTTGAGTCAGCAGCTACCAACATTGAGGCAAGACCCTCCATCAGCAAAAATATTATTATGACTCTCTGAAGGCTCAGATGATTGTTAGCATTTTTTGCAGTAAAATATGTTTAAGACACGTATATTTTTAAAGACATAATGACATTGCACACTTAAAATACTACAGTAGAGTGTAAATATAACTTTTCTATGCACTGGGAGACAAAACAGTCTATGTGACTTGCTTTATTGCAATATTAGCTTTATTGCAGTGGTCTGGAAACAAACCAGCAATATCTCCAAGGTATGCCTGTATATGGATAGCATTCATTGTGTCTTCAATTAGCTTTGTATGAGAAACCATGCCTAAGAAGAAATTTAGAAAGGTTTCATCTTTATCAGGTTTGATTTATAAATTTCAAAATCCTCTCCTATCAAAGGAGACCGTTGCTTCAAATTTTAAAATGTCCTTTTCTCTTATTTGAATGTCTTAATGGTGTTCAGGTCTAGAAATGAATGGAAATTGTTTTGAGTCTGAGAAAGTTGAAGCACAGTAGAAAGTAAATGATGAATGAGCCCAGATGAATAGCTAATGCAAGTTCAAATTTAGCTATGTCACTTAGTAGAGATTTTCAGAACTTCCATAACAAAATTCTTTAATTGAAGAAGGAATGATTCTCATGAAAAAATAAATTCATTATTTCCTCAGCATTGTAAATATGTTACACAGATGTTCCTTAAAGCCTAAAAATACTTTAATGTTTCCATATATCATATTAATCCTGAAAGCTGTTTTATGTAGCAACTTTTCCACTTGATTGAATGGATAGATGATGCTATTAAAAGGTCAAGTCATGACATTTGGAAACATCAGAAATACTTTTGCTCTTCTCTATCTCTCTTTCTCTCCTTTAAATTTTACCTGTGATGGTGAATTTTATGTGACAATTTGACTAGGCCAGGTGGTAACCAGACATTTGGTAAAGCATTATTCTGGGTGTGTCTGTGAGGGTGTCTCTGGATGAAATTAACATTTGAATCTGTAGACTGAGTAAAGCAGATTATCCCTCCCTAACGTGGACAGGCCTCATACAATCAATTGAAGACTTGAATAGAACAAAAAGACTGAGTGAGAGGAAAATTTCATCTGCCTGAGTCCTTGAATTAGAACGTTGGTCTTCTCCTAACCTCGGACTGGAACTTACACCATTGAGTCTCCAAATCTCGGGCCTTTGGACTCAGACTGAAACTATGCCACTGGCTCTCCTGAGTCTCCAACTTGCCCACTCCAGATTTTGGGACTTGACAACCTCCATAATCATGTGAGCCAATTCCTTATAATAATAAATCTCACATATGTATATAATATACAACACACATACAGACACACACACACATACACACACACACATCCTATTGGTTCTGTTTTTCTGGAGAACCCTAATACAGTATCCTTAGATTTTTTTTTTTATTTAAGAAATTCTACCATAGTATATACCACAGAGTGCATCATTAATGACAGTTTTGAAAGTGACAGTGTCTGCTGGAGTTTCCTAATTAATCCCATAGAGCTCAGTTCTCTAGGTTATTTCTCCTAGCTGTTAGCAAGCCTCCCATTAGATACAGCAGGGACTTGTGTGCTGGGTTTGCAATCAGAGAATTGAGTTCATTCTGTAGCTTTCCCTTCATATCTCTTGGAGCAACTTTGTGAGGCTATCGCTCATCTTACTCTTAAAGGAATCCTTTCAGATTTCCTCTATATCTCACAGTTAATCACATGCAAATATGGTTATGTGAGGAATTCATCACTAAACAAGTTAGTTGTGAGATGGTAAGCAGCTGAAAAAAAAGAGAAGAAAGGAGGCCGAAGGGGTAAAAGGAAAAAATGAAGGAAGGAAGGAAGGAAGGAAGGAAGGAAGGAAGGAAGGAAGGAAGGAAGGAAGGAAAGAAGGAAGGGAGGAAGCAAGGGAGGAAGGGAGGAAGGGAGGAAGAGAGGAAGGGAGGGGTGGAGGAAGAGAGGGGGGAGGGAGGGAAGAGGAGAGAGGGAGGAAGGAAGAAAAGAAGGAAGGAAAGAGGGGAGGGAGGGAGGAAAGGAGAGAGGGAGGGAAAGAAGGACAAAATGCTGGAGCAAAGGAGTTTGGTTACATGATTTCTCTAATGGCAATGAGCTGCTTTCTGGATGAAATACAGAATCAGAGCGAGACTCCATCTCAAAAAAAAAAAGAAGAAGCATTCAATTTTTAAAGTAGTTAACTATGATTAAAAATGCCTTTCTAAAGAAAAATCTTATGCTACTCTTTCTTATAAAAATAACTAGATTCAATATTTAATAAATAAATTAGTCGGGGCATAGTGGCTCATGCCTGTGATCTCAGCACTTTGGAAGGCTGAGTGGGATGGTCACTTGAGCTCAGGAATTTGAGACCATCCTAGGCAACAAAGCAAGACTCCATCTCTACCGAAAATAAAATCATTAGCCAGGCATGATGGCACAGTGAGACCCTGTCTCAAATTCACACATAACAATATTAACTTTAAATGTAAATGGGCTAGATGCTCCAATTAAAAGACACAGACTGGCAAATTGGATAAGGTGTCAAGACCCATCAGTGTGCTGTATTCAGGAAACCCATCTCATGTGCAGAGACACAGATAGACTCAAAATAAAGGGATGGAGGAAGATCTACCAAGCAAATGGAAAACAAAAAAAGGCAGGGGTTGCAATCCTAGTCTCTGATAAAACAGACTTTAAACGAAAAAAGATCAAAAGAGACAAAGAAGGCCATTACATAATGGTAAAGGGATCAATTCAACAAGAAGAGCTAACTATCCTAAATATATATGCACCCAATACAGGAGCACCCAGATTCATAAAGCAAGTCCTCAGTGACCTACAAAGAGACTTAGACTCCCATACAATAATAATGGGAGATTTTAACACCCCACTGTCAACATTAGACAGATCAACGAGACAGAAAGTTAACAAGGATACCCAGGAATTGAACTCAGCTCTGCACCAAGTGGACCTAATAGAAATCTACTGAACTCTCCACCCCAAATCAACAGAATATACATTTTTTTCAGCACCACACCACACCTATTCCAAAATGGACCACGTAGTTGGAAGTAAAGCACTCCTCAGCAAATGTAAAAGAACAGAAATTATAACAAACTGTCTCTCAGACCACAGTGCAATCAAACTAGAACTCAGGATTAAGAAACTCACTCAAAACCACTCCACTACATGGAAACTGAACAACCTGCTCCTGAATGACTATTGGGTACATAATGAAGTGAAGGCAGAAATAAAGATGTTCTTTGAAACCAACGAGAACAAAGACACAACATACCAGAATCTCTGGGACACATTCAAAGCAGTGTGTAGAGGGAAATTTATAGCACTAAAAAATTAATTAAAAGTGGTAAAGAGAAAAAGTCCACAGAATTTGAAGACAGATGACATGAATTTGAACCCTGGATTTACTGTTTGCTGCCTGGGTAAATGATTTTGAAGGAGTCATTCGATATGCAAGCTCTTTAGTTTTCTAAACTACAAAATAGATTACAATAAAGCTTTCATCATCATAGGACTGCTGGAGGAAATAAAATCATATATATGACCAGCCTAGGCAACACAGTGAAACCATGTCTCTCCAAAAAAATTTAAAAATAAAAAAATGAAAATAAATTAGCCAGGCATGGTGGTGCATGTCTGTAGTCCCAGCTACTTGGGAGGCTGAGGTAGGGGGATTGCTTGAGCGCAAGAGGCTGAGGCTGCAGTGAGCCATGATTGCATCACTGCACTCCAGCCTAAGCAACACAGTGAGACCCTGCCTCAAAAACAAACAAAAATCCATGATAAGTGAAAAGCAATTTAAATGCCTCCAAAGAACCATAGTTTTGCTCACATTATTTTGTACATAGGCTAGAATTCCCTGAAATGCAGAACAAGAAAGAGGGTAGAAGAGGCATCATTGGCCAAAAGATGGCATTAAAAAGACAGGAATGAGGTGGGAGAAATCAGTGTTTTTATTGATATAAACGATGAAGTTTAAAAAACAGATACTTGAACTAGATGTCTAGGATGTCTAAATATAAAAACTTATTAGTTAATGTCTGAGGATTCTAACTCTGGCACATCACATGTGCTTAGTAAACACATGTTTACTAAGATTCCCATCTTCAGGGTCAACTGGTATTTATTACGCATCTTATACATACCAGATATTTCACGTTGAAGTGAGTTGCTTTGCAAATTTTAGGTAGAATTCAAATCTTAGGGGAAAAAATGAGTGTTCTGTAAAAGCAATTGTGAAGATGGGGAAACTTCTAATAGTTGAGGTCCTTTTAATGTGTATGTTATTTATCAGTGCACATACAATTTAATAAATAATGAATGTTATGAATGAACAAATTCCTTTTCTTGCACTATTCAGAGTAATTTTTAAAGCCCAATAGAAATCAATTTAAAACTGAATCCCTTTTTAGCTACAAAAGTCAGTACCATGATTAGATTTTCTTATATATAATACAAACGCAACTCAATAAACTCAGTGCTTGCCCTGAGTCATTCTTCAGTGATGAGTCAGCCTAATGGTGCCCATCAGTTCAGCATATCTAAGCATTTCAAACTATCAGTAAACAAATCTTTCTTAAGCTCTACATTGCCTCTATTTTAGAAGTTTGTGAGAATTCAAGGAAAATAAACAGTCTGTGATCACTAGGCACTTATAGTTGAGAGAAGTATACACAGACACATATATTGAATTCTGAACGAATAAATAACACATCTGAATTAATAAATAACAGTATATAATAAAGTACAGTAAGGCCCTCTCGCTTAACATAGGTAGGCTCTTGGAAACGGCAACTTTAAGTGAAATGGCATATAACGAATGTAACCAACTTTAACATAGGCTAATGGTTGTAAATAAGGGTGAAGTTCTTTCAGCATATTTCTGGTCACAGAAACATCACCAAACTTCTAACTAAAGACCAAAACACTTCTAATATTAAACATGGAACTAAACGTGAGCTATACATACATTTAAGAACCACTAATAAAAACAAGTAAGATAATTGTTTACCCACTTATTCCAGTTCAGGGTTGGCGATGGCTGGAGCCTGACCGGGCAGCCCAGGGGACAAGGCAGGAACCAGCCCTGACCAGGATGTCATTCCATCATAACATCACTCACACACACCCATAGTCACTCACACTGGGGCCATTTAGACACGCCAATGAGTCTACCACACACAGCTTTGGGGTGTGGAGGAAACTGGAGTATCCAGGGAAAATCCACACAGACATGGGGAAAATGTGCAAACTCCACACAGACTGTGGCCCCAGTCAGGAATATATATATTTTTTTCTCATCAATATTAAATGAAATGACGTTATTTGAGGATGTGTTGTATACTCCAGCTGAACAACTGGATATAAGCCAATATAAAGTGCTAATTGTTCAGTCAGATAAGATAAAGAACATGAGAAAGTAATTATACGCACACAATAAATTCATCAGGAATTCTTCACAGAGAAGATAAAAATCAAGCAGAGTCTGTAAGAATAATTAAATCATGGACTGTTAAGCCAAGAAGCTAAAGGCACGTCTGTCAGATTGTATTAGTTTTCTAGGACTGCCATAATGAAGTACCACAAACTGGGTGTCTTGCACAACAGAAACTTGTTTTGGAGGCTAGAAGTCCAAAATCAAGGTGTTGACAGGATTGGTTCCTTCTGAGGGCTGTGAAGTACAACTTGTTCCATGCTCCTCACCTAGCTGCTGGTCCTTTGCTAGTGATGTTTGGTTTTCCTTGGCTTATAGTCACATCATCCTGATCTCTGTCTTCATGTTCACATGATAACTTCATGTTCACATAGTGTAATTTCCCTATGTGTCTGTATCCAAATTTCTCCTTTTTAATGAAAGCGATCATACTGGAATAGGGTCCCACCCTCCTCCAGCATGATTTTATCTCATCTTAACACATTAAATCTGCAACATCCCTATTTCCAAATAAGGTAACATTCTCAGATGCTCATGGTTAAAATGAGAATGTAAATGTGGGGTGGGGTGTGAGGGTAACATAATTCAATTCATCACTCAAATGAATCATTATCAGCAAAAGAAATGATTATGATAGGTGACCTGCTCAGGGCTAACGGATAAATAGCTACATGTGACCAGGTGACATACAGCCCTGGAAACTAGGCAAAGAAGTTCAGACTTTATGTGGTGAGCAAGAAGAAGGCACTGTGAACACTCAAGTAGAATAAATTATGTTTTATGAATGTTAATCTGGAGAGTGGGTCCTGGTTGGTTAGGAGTAGGAAGAGACAAAGGAGGCAGAATGTCTAAACAGAAGGTGACATGAAGTGAAAAATGACACCTGGAGGCAGGAATCAGAATGAAAGAGATTGAATGAATCCAAGAGAAACTAAGCTATCAATAAGAAATTAGGTACTTGGAGGTGGGGTCAGACTATACTAACCTACTTCCCATATTCTTGTTAATTTGAAGAAATGTCTCACAAACTTACTTTAAAATTCATTAATAAGCCATCAATTACCAATTTTTATAATTATGTGTGACATGCAATCATATAAATGACTCACTTATGCAGGGCTCTTCCTGTTCTTGGTATAATGTCAAAGGCTTAGATAGGAAAAATGCCACTGGTTTTAACAAGTTTGGAAATCACAAAAACCTTCTTCATTGTAATGTGCTATTGGACTGACACAGCTGTCATCCCCAGCAACTATTATGCACTGAAGAAAGAAACTTACAAAATGACTCCAGAAGGCACCATCTAAAATAGAATGCCAAGATAACCCTAACATAATACTGAATAGTGGAATGTGAGGAAAGAAGATATAGTCAAAACATCAAAAGATCCCATAATTTTCAGTGTCACGTGAAGACATGTAGCAAAAAACTAGTCTGAAAAACAGGATGTCCAACATGATTTTTGACAACTTTTATATCTTATATGTAGTGACAAAATACCAGATGAGAGGTAAAATATTGAAAAATGTAGTAAGAAATCAATAGGAGATGAGATGGATGGATGGCGATGAATATATAATTTTTTTTTTTTTTAGAGAACAACTTTTTCTTTATTCAGTAATGCAGAATTAACATTAAATCACTTTGATAATTCTAAAACTATCCATGCTTTTGTATTTTAGTTTTTTTTATTATTATTATTATAGTTTAGGTTTTAGGGTACATGTGCACAATGTGCAGGTTTGTTACATATGTATCCATGTGCCACGTTGTTTTGCTGCACCCATTAACTCATCATTTAGCATTAGGTATATCTCCTAATGCTGTCCCTCCCCCTCCCCCCACCCCACAACAGTCCCCGGAGTGTGATGTTCCCCTTCCTGTGTCCATGAGTTCTCATTGTTCAATTCCCACCTATGAGTGAGAACATGTGGTGTTTGGTTTTTTGTCCTTGCGATAGTTTACTGAGAATGATGTTTTCCAGTTTCATCCATGTCCCTAGAAGGGACATGAACTCATCATTTTTTATGGCTGCATAGTATTCCATGGTGTATATGTGCCACATTTTCTTAATCCAGTCTATTGTTGTTGGACATTTGGGTTGGTTCCAAGTCTTTGCTATTGTGAATAGTGCCACAATAAACATACGTGTGCACGTGTCTTTATAGCAGCATGATTTATAGTCCTTTGGGTATATACCCAGTAATGGGATGGCTGGGTCAAATGGTATTTCTAGTTCTAGATCCCTGAGGAATCACCACACTGACTTCCACAATGGTTGAACTAGTTTACAGTCCCACCAACAGTGTAAAAGTGTTCCTATTTCTCCACATCCTCTCCAGCACCTGTTGTTTCCTGACTTTTTAATGATGGCCATTCTAACTGGTGTGAGATGGTATCTCACTGTGGTTTTGATTTGCATTTCTCTGATGGCCAGTGATGATAAGCATTTTTTCATGTGTTTTCTGGCTGCATAAATATCTTCTTTTGAGAAGTGTCTGTTCATGTCCTTCGCCCACTTTTTGATGGTATTGTTTGTTTTTTTCTTATAAATTTGTTTGAGTTCATTGTAGATTCTGGATATTAGCCCTTTGTCAGATGAGTAGGTTGCAAAAATTTTCTCCCATTCTGTAGGTTGCCTGTTCACTCTGATGGTAGTTTCTTTTGCTGTGCAGAAGCTCTTTAGTTTCATTAGATCCCATTTGTCAATTTTGGCTTTTGTTGCCATTGCTTTTGGTGTTTTAGACATGAAGTCCTTGCCCATGCCTATGTCCTGAATGGTATTGCCTAGGTTTTCTTGTAGAATTTTAATGGTTTTAGGTCTAACATTTAAGTCTTTAATCCATCTTGAATTAATTTTTGTACAAGGTGTAAGGAAGGGATCCAGTTTCAGCTTTCTACATATGGCTAGCCAGTTTTCCCAGCACCATTTATTAAATAGGGAATCCTTTCCCCATTTCTTGTTTTTGTCAGGTTTGTCAAAGATCAGATGGTTGTAGATATGTGGCATTATTTCTGAGGGCTCTGTTCTGTTCCATTGATCTATGTGTCTGTTGTTGTACCAGTACCATGCTGTTTTGGTTACTGTAGCCTTGTAGTACAGTTTGAAGTCAGGTAGCGTGATGCCTCCAGCTGTGTTCTTTTGGCTTACGATTGACTTGGCGATGCGGGCTCTTTTTTGGTTCCATATGAACTTTCAAGTAGTTTTTTCCAATTCTGTGAAGAAAGTCATTGGTAGCTTGATGGGGATGGCATTGAATCTATAAATTACCTTGGGCAGTATGGCCATTTTCACGATATTGATTCTTCCAACCCATGAGCATGGAATGTTCTTCCATTTGTTTGTATCCTCTTTTATTTCATTGAGCAGTGGTTTGTAGTTCTCCTTGAAGAGGTCCTTCACATCCCTTGTAAGTTGGATTCCTAGGTATTTTATTCTCTTTGAAGCAATTGTGAATGGGAGTTCACTCATGATTTGGCTCTCTGTTTGTCTGTGATTGGTGTACAAGAAAACCCCATCGTCTCAGCCTAAAATCTCCTTAAGCTGATTAGCAACTTCAGCAAAGTCTCAGGATACAAAATCAATGTACAAAAATCACAAGAATATATAATTTTTTAAAGAGAAATGTGATAAGCGTGCAGTTAACAAAACACTAAAGTAGGCCAATATACTTCCAGACATTCTAGATCCCTTATAGGAAAAGCTAGACAAGCCATGCTGTTATAAAATCCTAATATTATACTATGTTTATAAATATTTGAGGTGTTGCAAAACTCAAAGAAGTTATCATCTGCCTGGCTGAGATACTGGGGCAAGGAGAAAGGGTATAGAAGTTAAATGAGAAGAAGTGGGTCAGGCAGAAAAATCCCTTCTTTAGCTTCAGGTCCCTTAAGCTACTTTCTTTCTCCATCCCTTTGTAGTCAAACATCTAGAAGAACTCTCTTTCCTTTCTTCAGGTTCATTTTTTTCCCTTAGACAATATTCAGTGTACTCCAAACTGGCTTGCATCACCAACTTTGCACCAAAATCACTATTGCTGTCCTCAATGTCATCTGTGAGGTTCAACGCAAAGGACATCTTTCAGTCTTCATTTTTCTTGATCTCTGAGACACATCCCACTTTCTTCTTGAAATTCTCTGTTCTCTTGGCTTCTGTGACACCATCTTCTCTTCTCTTTCCTCCTACATTTCAGCCATGACTTTGCTATCGCCATCACCAAATCATCTTCTCTATAAAATGCTCAAATGTTGCTCAAAACTCTCTAGACAATCCCTTACATCTCCTCAACTAACATTTCGATGCCAAAGAATTCCAAATTTTCTGTCTAACTTAAACTTCCCTTAATGCCAAATTGAAGTATATTCAACTAGTTACTCACCTTAGATGTCCCATAGGCACTCCAAACCCATCATGATTTTCTCACTCAATCTCTTCCCTAGGTGAGCAGCACCAACATCTGCCTATTCATTAGTCCAGAAACCCGGGAATCAACCTCTAAAGCTCTCTCCTCATCATCTACTATCATCAATTAATCAAGATTGGCTGGTTTTACCTCACAAATGCACTTAGATGCATCCACATCTCCACTTACATTTTTAAGACAAGCCCTCACTGGCTTTCGTCCATTGGTTTCCCTGCATCCAGCCTTTCTCCTGTTCATCCTACAGCTGGAGTGATATGTTTAAAACACAAGTGTGATCACGAAACTTCTCAGCTTAAAATCTTTAATTAGCTGTTCCTTGTTCTTAACATGAAACTCTAATCTTTAGTGTGACCTTCAAGATCCTGCTTCTCATCATCAGTCTCACTGGGCACCTCTCCTGTGCTCTCTGCTACTGGCCTTCCTTTGGTTCTTAAAAAGTCCTTCTTTCTACCTGAAGGCCCTTAGGCATGCTGATTTACCCATGTAAGAGATTCTCTTCTTTTCTACTCTTCCTTCTATGATTTCTTGACTTTTACTTACCCTTCAGATTCCAGAATAAAACTCTTCTTGTTCAAGCAAAATTTTCCCTAACCCCACCACCCAGATCACGTGCCCTATTAACCTATTTCTCCTTTAGAATAGTTGCCACATTTGCAATGAAATGTTCTTTGGTGTAATGAAATGGCCTGTTAATTATCTTTCTTGCCTGACAGAATATTAGTCATGTATATCTAATTTACTGCTTTATCCTTATCTCTAACCTTGCGCAAAGTAAGTACTCAATAAATATTTATCAAATGAGTGAATGAACTCCAATAGTTACCAGTGTTATGATAACCATGATCAGGAAAACTATAGTAAAAATCAATAGTCTCAATTACAGTCACATCATTAAACAACCCCACAGATTTAGTAAATAAAATTGTATGTTATTTGTAAACAATGGCTTGCTTATTTTTATGTATAATCACAAGTGTAATTTCTTTAAGGACCAAATATGTAACATGTAAAATTGCATTAAAAATGTTTAAAAAGGTGTTCCTTCTAAGAAGTCAAAACATCCTCAAAGTTAGCAACCATGCCATAATCAAAAGGAAAGCCATATTTGATAAGAATTATTCAAATCCTGAATAATATTGTTATTTGGAATAAATAACAAAAGATATATTAGAAGTCCTTATGTATAAAAAAATTCATATCTTGAATTTGATGATATCAATATGTTCAACAAATTTTTCCATCAGTTTCTTATGTTTTGAAGATTATATATTTAAATGACAATTAGTATACAGTTGTAAAACATCTGTCATTGTATAGTGCATTCAAGATGAAAACAGCTGCCAATCTGTGCCATAGATTTTATCCAGAACACTTCCAGATAAAAATCGAGTGACTTGGTCTTTATGATTTGGCCAATTTTCAGTAAGTTGCATTAAACAAGTAAGGTAATCTAAATCTCTGGCCCCTTTCCTTAACTTCTTTCCTGTCTCAATAAATGGCAATGCCATCCCTATGTTGCTCAGATTCCAAATCTTGGCTCCTCTTGATCAATTCTACACCACAATAAACTAACTGCAAGTATTTTTGGCTCTACTTTCAAAACATACTATGAATATACCTCACTCCTCTTCACCTCCTATAACTTTCCTTATCCAGGCCATCAACATCTTTACCTGAACTACTGCAATAGCCTTCCAACTCATCTCCAATTTCCACTGCTCCCCACCACACCCAACACAATAGTTCATCTATCACACTGGAGCCAGAACTATCCTTTTCAATACAAGGCTGAGCATATCACTCTCCTCCTTGATGCAACTCTGAAGTCCTTGCAAACTTTCCTACATTACCTGGCCCCTGCCTAATTCTCCAACAGGATTTCCTTCTTTTGTCTGCTCCACTACATTTTCCTTCATTTTGTTCCTAGAGCATTCTAGGCTCATTCCCACTTAGAGCCTTTCCACTTTTTATTCTTCTGGTTGAAGTGTTCTATCCAAGATTATTACATGGCTGTTTCCTTTCTTATCATCAAGTCTCAGGTTAACCACCACTCTCCCCTCACTCCCTGTCCCAGAGGTTGACCGCTCTGAATAAATCCCCAGCCAATTTCTAGCACATCATCCTGTTTCATTTTCTTCCTATTAATTTTTACTACCCGAAATTGTCTTCTCTAGTTCTATAGTCACCCACTAATTCTGTCTTAACCCCAGAATGTAAAGCTTCTGAGCACGGGAAATTCTTAAGTCTTGTTCATCATTTACTCCACTTTACACCAAGCCTAGAAAAGTGTTCAGGACACAGTAGGTGCTCACTAAATATTTATTACATGATTGAATATACTTAGTAGCATCAAAAGCAGCTCAAATTTTTAAAAAAAGCAATAATCATATATGTAAAATTCAAAGCAAAGTATCACATGAATTTGTATCATGTAGTTTCATGTTATACATATAAACTACCAAAGGGGCTTGTTACATGTTAGAAATCTCAAATATTATAATGAAAATACATTAGTTTCCTAAGAAAGTTTACCTCTGTGTTATGTAAGGGTAAAAATCCATTTTTATGAAAAATATTTTAAGATGAGGAATTTTAAATAAATCTGCATTATGAATGGGGAAGGGAAGCCATATTTCTTTTCTTCTGCAAAACTGGAATGATCCCTTTAGGACTGAATCAGTAGCATTTAAAGAAATATTTTGATCCAAAGGTCAATTTAAAAAATGAATATGGATTTTTAAGAAAAAGAAAAAACTATTTAAAGCTAAGGGAAACAACATAATTTGGTTTCCCGAGAGCCAACAAATCATCCTGCAGCTAAACAGAAGCTGTGTGTTTATACCTGAGGTTTTCCATCTCCACAGATCTACGACATATGCTTTTCATGTGCAGTGGGTAAGTTCAGAACTCTCCAAAACTTTCTCTGAATGCCCAAACACCTCTAAATCAATGTTCTTATTTGTAGAACTCATTAGCTAGTTACACAATTAACAGGAATGATTCAAATCCATACCTCAGGGAAATCATAAATTACCACATCTCATGGACTTCTTCAGGAAGAGTCAAAGGCAGAGCATTTGCAAATGCCAAGAGTCCACTCACTGTTAAGTGGACAGTTTCCATGAGAGAATAAACTATCTTGGATATTAGTTAAGATTTTTAAAAATTAACTAGAAAATGATTTACTCCACTGGAGCTATTTACTAAATACTGCAGAGCATGAATACAACCACTTAGATTACTTATAGCAGCAAACAGAAATAGCAGTAGGCACTTTATCTTCCTGTTAAGTGATTGCCTTTGTTACACAACACTGTCTGGAAAAATCTGACTACGATTCTAACTGCAAGCCACAGTAATCATGTCAATATGTGAGCTATCTGAATATCTAATTATGAAGAAAAGAAGGCAATTTCACAGTGGAAGAATTGTTCTAATTCAAGAAACCAGCCATATTAACTTATTAGTCTGACATATAGCAGATAGCTGAAAAACTTTAATTTGAAAGATAATTATTTTTAGCTGATTAATATGCTTCAAATTAAATTCACTGCTTTTAATGGGCCCATCAACTTGACAACCTGGGAAATTAATAAATTTTGCATGCAGTAATCCTAGAAAATTTATACAGCTGAGCTACACATCATTACAGGGATTACCTTCACAGTAGGCATTATCCTCTCGAAGAGCCCTGAAACCATCTCGGCAGCTACAAACAGCCCTGTCATTCAGATTTCTGCAGACAGAATTCTCCATGCAGTTATGCCTTTCAGAACAAAAGTCATAACCTACAGAAAAAAAAAAAAGAAATTTATTAAGGTAAATGAAACTATGACAATGCGAATTTTTCCTACTTAATATTTTCTTTAATTTTGAAGCTATGACTCCCTAAATAATTTTTAATTAGTATCTTCATCAACATTTACAGAAGAATCACATGCTATGAGTACCGAAAAGTTCTTCTTTATGTTTAACTCAATTAACTTCTATTTCAAGTTAACTCCATTTCTTTTGTGGTTTTTGACTTTATAAATGCTATCTAGTCCCTAATATTCTAATTATAACTCTCCATATATCTGAAAAAAAGAAATATTAGGGTCCAAAATGAAGATTTATAATATAGAAGATAACACAATGAGAAGGTAATCTGGCAACTGGAGGTTCAACATTATCAATACCTGTGGGTAAAACAAACCAAGCCAGATGAAATGTACCTAATGTGTATTTAAGAAATTAGACAGCTTAGCATCCAAAAAATAAAAAAACCTGTCTAAATGTGTTAAAGATGAATATTAAATCACTTTAATCTAATTTTCTCTAGAAATCTGCAAGGCAAAGTATGCTCACTCTAAAGAGGAAGAAAATTTTTAGGAATTACAGAGATTTCACAGATCTCAGAGTCTTTATAAAAGAAAGAAAAACGGAACATTTTATAAATAGTGACAGCAATCATGTGTAATTTCTCAAGATCTCTTTTTGTGGTCTGAATCTCTTGTTCAAAGATCATCTAAGATGCTGAAATGAAATCTTCAAAACTGGAATCTATATTTAATGGAAATTACATAATTATATGTAATTCGACCAGTTTTAAATTGCTTGATGTATGTTATCTATCTAGTTTTGCACTTTCTAATGGATTACTATTTTAGCCCATGTAAAGAAAGAAGGTGGCTGGGCGTGGTGGCTCACACCCTTAATCCCAGCACTTCGGGAGGCTGAGGCAGATGGATCACTTGAGATCAGGAGTTGGAGGCCAGCCTGGCCAACATGGCGAAACCCCGTCTGTACTAAAAATACAAAAGTTAGCTGGGCATGGTGGCAGGTGCCTGTAATCCCAGCTACTCTGGAGGCTGAGGCAGGAAAATTGCTTCAACCTGGGAGGCGGAGGTTGCAGTGAGCCAAGGTCGCGCTGCTGCACTCCAGCCTGGGCAAAAGAGTAAGATTCCATCTCAAAAAAAAAAAAAAGGACTAAAAAAGTATATTTCATATATCCTAGAATAATCTGATCTACCTATAAGCAAGAAAAGACTTTTACTTGTGAAAATCATATAGATGGAAGTACTACATTGGTTCGTCTTATCTGTAATCAAATTGGTGTTCATTCTGATTAGAATTCCAGAGTTAAAACATACTCCCTATTAATGCAACTATGATGTATAGCAAAATATTATTGGTACAACTTAATAACCCTTAAGAAGAGTAATGTTCCAAAAATGTAATAATGCCATTAAAAAAGAATAGAAAAATAATCAAATGACTCAGTGATTTCTACAAAAATAAAATAAAATCGAACATAGGTTTATTAAGTCCAGAAAAATATAGTCAATAACAGCATTTAAAATACTTGGCAACTTAGCTTCTTTTGACAAGAGTCTTCACAATCTAAATTGTCATGATTAAGGCTGTACATTTAAAAGTAAAATTCTTAAGAAGAGCAAAAGTTAAAAACGCTTTCTCCTAGGATCTTTTTATTTCCTTCTTTAAATAGCTAAATTCAGATGATATTTCTTCAAATGTATTCTACTGTCTTTTTATAATGCCTGAGGGGGAACAATTTCAGCTAAAAAGTCATCTTCACTATCTATCCCAATAGCTCAGCACAACATCAAACTAACTAAAAAGGCTTCAAAAACCACTTTATATTTATTCTATATTAAAACAAAGTTTACTAAAAAATAGCCTACTCCTCAAGATATACAGAGAATTAAGAAACAAAGCTCTAACACAGTGCTAAGTTTCTGCATAATTTTTCCTGTACTGTTTCAAACAACTTTCAGAGGACTGTGAATAAGAACGGATACCATTTCTGATACACCGTTTTTTCAAAACCTTCCTTTAACTTTTCACTTGGTTGAATTTTCTCCTCTCCCATCTTGGACTCTGCCCAATATTATCTATGCCATATGTGATATGCCACCTCTATTATCATCCATTTTCAGTTCTGTTTCAGTAATGGTGAGACCTCTCATCTCAGCACTAAACATCTTGCACACATACACTATGTAGAGTTTAATTGCTGCAAGAATTTTCTCACTGTAACAGTGTGATCCAACTTTCACTGTTTTAGGTAAAAATTAGGAAGTGCCTTGCTTTTTATCAGATGGGTTTTTTTAAACACAAATACTTGAAAAATTAAAATTTCAGTCATTCGAATTCCAATTCACTATAAACAATTCAGCTATTTTGATTCATTCTTCCAACAGATAAGTTGATTGAATCTACTGGTTATTTTGCAAAATGCTAGGGTCAAAAAGCTAACAATTAATGGATGGAAAATTCAGACTTGATTTCAAGTGGGTTGCTTCTGATCTATAGGGAATAGCTTTAAACAAATCAGAGTATGGGTTGGCAACATAATCCTACTATCTTCATAGTTGCATTTCCATTCATATGTGCTTGGCTTTTGGAGTTGGCAGGCCTGAGTTTACATCTGATCTCTGCCACTTACTTGCTGTGTAAATTACTAACTGTACATTAATTAACCTTTCTAAGCCTTCAGTTTTTCTCACCTGTAAAAATTAGTATAATAACTACCTTGTAAAAATGTGAGGTTCCAATGAAATTATCTATGTAAAAGCATAATAATATATTATTTGTTAATAACTAAAGTTATTAGAGCACTACTAAGCTGAAATTAAATATGTTGAGATCCATAAAAGAAAATTCAAATATTTGTCATAGACAGATGGATGAACCAATTATCTAATACAACCTAGCCTTTCCTTGATTTCCTTCTTTAGGTTTTAACTTCAAGGATATTATGTTCTCTAATCCCTTTGCAAGCTTTACAAAGTTACATAAAGTTCTATGTTTTTCTATGAAGTGTAGACCTTTTGGTAAAATATAAACATGCATTCCTATATAATTGGAATAGTAAGCGAGGATGGATACAAAAGATTATGTGTCAGTAAGAACAGTATATATATAATACATAATTATCAAGAGAAAGAGAATACAATAATTTTGTGGTGAATATTTATAGGTTTTGCCTAAAGGCATCTATTTCTTGTTTTTGTGGAAAAAAAGAATAACCTAGTTATACTATGGAAGAATCACTCACCCCTACTTTCAGCCCATATGCTTATAAGAAAATGGACTCTACTCCTCCACAGGATACAGTCACACTAGTCAATGCATTCCACTGGCCTGGACACAATAATTTCTTCAGGTCAGGGCATATTATGTACTTCAAGCTAATAAAGACCACTGAAACTCAATTCTGGGGTTTTTATTCAGTGTATGAGAATGCTGAGCTTTTTCTTCCACCTACTTGAATGGCATAATGATATGAGCGTAAGATTGTAGGGGTACAGCTGAGAATACATCGAGCCTCAAAATAAAGCTACCTCACAAGAGATAAACTGAGAGATGCATCAAGACAAAGGGACGAGATTTGAGAGCAGAATCAAGCTACACCTGAAGCCAATTTACTCTCTGCTTATTGGGCCTACATATTCCATTTTTTGCCATGAAACTTGAATTGGGTGTTCTATCACTTGTACATGAAAGAATATTAACTTAATTTAGGTGTTCTTTGCAAGATAATGGATTATCCTAGTGTTTCCCAAAGTGTATCTCATGTACATGGATGAACATAAAAAAATACTAATACCAATGGATTTCTTTTATTGTGTATAAGAAATACAGAAATCTAGCAAATAATCCTATTATTTCATGGCTACCACCGCTTAGGAATAAAACTAAATCTTTTAAAAGTGAGTCGACTATAGTAGGTATTTTAAAATTAACTATATAATGGTATTAGCAATATATACATAGCACATGGCCAGAATCATGAAGGTGATATTTGAATAATATGGGAAACTATGGGTTATCCAGAAGTTTCCCAGGGAAAGGAGAACTGACACTAACTCAGCCTTCTGCATGTGGATGCCCCTATTGCTTATAATTATGAGTTGAGATGAAGTAAATAATAAATTAAGGAGGGCCATCTAGTGAATAAGGCTTAATGATCTTGCGGGCAGACAAAGTGGTTGCCAAGGAGGAGGAGAAGAACCAGAAGGACTGTGGATATAAAGGTTATCCATATTATTTCTTTATCTTTCTAAATCAGAATCCTCACTGAATCGCTGAGTGTCTGTCATGTGGTAATCTGTTATAAGCTTCCTTGAAAGGGCTCTCTAATTTGAAAAAAGCAGAAAACTTTTCTGCTACATTTTTTCTGATCTGCTACTACAGAAGATGGCTAGCTACAGGGTACCTAGAACACAGTCTTGGGTGAATTTGATTTAGCGCCTACCGACTTGGAGCCTGACTTCGGTGTGTAGCTTAGTTTCCAACCACTGGCTGAGCCTCTAGCGAAAAAGTCAACACTTCATCTCATGCTCTGCTCTCAGGGAATATTTACTAACTGTTGTCCAACAACTTACTCTTTCAGATGTGAACACACCATCTTTAGCACTATACAAATAGGCCTGGAAACAGGAGGCCAATTTTATCACAAATGAATTTGTCACAACATATCTTTAGGAGTTGACTAAAAATTTAAGCCTTGAAAACTTGACTTCTTTTAGTTTGAAAGTTAGAAACTGCCAGGAGAACACATGTTTATTTTATATATTTGAATCGGAAATTAATGCAATCTTTATTAAAAATAGTGCTAAATATTTCAAGAAGAGCCAATCTGTCCAATTTCAGTTTGAGGATTATCTAAGCTAGTGGTTCACAATCCTAGCTGTGAAAAATAATTTATCAGGGATTTTTTTAAAATAGTATTGCCAAGGCCCCACTCCTATCAGTTATATCAGAATCTCAGGCGGAGGAAGTATTAGTGATGGTATAACCTATCATTGTATTTTTAAGTATGCTATGTAAATACATTATTTTTTAATTGTAAATAATTCAAATATAACACAATTTTACTAGCATTTTCCTTTTATTAACTTGCTTTTCATAATATATTAGGACTCTTTTAAAAAGAAATGGATGTAGTTAAGGTTTCTCTTGATATCTTACAGGCCCTATTTCAGCTTTTTACCCAAATCTTATCCTACCCAACCTTGACTAACTTCTACACTATTCATCTCTGTAATTTCTGTATAGCCCTTGGACACCTGTAGTGTCCATTAAAGACAGCCATTAAAAGTGGCCATAACTTTGCAGCACTCTTATCTATGGTGAGGTCTATTTCCCCTTCTCTTGAATGTGGGCTGCCTGTGAGTGCTTTGCCCAATTGCGTATGATAGAAGTGATGTGGTGCCAGTTCCAGACCTAGTCTTTGAAGGCCTAAGCCACCATTTAAGAAGTCTGATGATTACCCTGCTGGAGAGACCATAGGAAGAAGTCCTTAGATTATGTAGAGAAGGAGGGAGTGTCAGCTGGCTCAGCCTTCTAACCAACCCTACCAAGGTGACCAACATGTAGTGAGGCCATCTTGAACCTCTCAGCCAAGCCCGGCTTCCAGCCCTACAGCATTGAATGACCCCAGTTAACACCACGTGGAGCACAAGAATCACCTAGCCAAGCCCTGTCTGAATTCCTGACCCACAATACTATTGCTTTAATCCACTGAGATTTGGAGCAGCAATAGATATTTTTTTGCAGCAATAGAGAACTACTAAAAGTATGGTGCTGCTTGCCATCAGCATTAGCACCACCTAGGAGCTTTTTTGTAGAAATTCAGATTCTTAGGCCTGACCCCAGACCTACTGAATCAGAATCTGCATTTTAATAAGATGCCTAAGTTAGTCATATGTATATTTAAGTTTAAGAAACACCAATATGGCCTGCCTATGTGTAGATCCCAAAGACACTCTAGTCAAGCTGCAAACTGGAGGACTAAATCCAAAGAACATTCTTGATTCATATCAAAATTGCACATGTGCTTTGTGTAAGGCACTGACTTACGCACTGTGAGAGTGAAAACTCTTATGGTCCTTATTCTATGTCTATGTGATCATAGTTCTTTTTAGAAGTGTTCTTTATTACTGCAGAGTTACCCTGAAAGCTCCTTGAAGGGCAGACCATGTCTTAAACCATTTTGTAATTCCTAAAGAGCCTCACACAAAATGAGATTTAAAAACTCTCTATTGAGTGGATGGAAAAGTAACTTAAAAACTAAAAACAAAACCAAACTGCACCACCCTGCTAAAAATGGGAGTGGGCGATCTAGGATCTATCAGATCCTATGCCCACTTTTAATAGAGCACGTTAAAAGAAAACAAAATAGTATATGTTTCATAATGTTTCTTTGTCTTACTTTTTCTATTTAAGCTTTGTTTTGCATCAATATAAAGGTCATTATTCAAACAAGTACTAGTAGCTTATTTGGGGCAGTTTATTATACAGCACCAATTACATCAGTTATAAGTACCAACTACATACCAGGTATCATACTAAGTATTAAGGATACAGAGATGAACATAAAGACTCAGCCCTGCCCACAAGGTGCACTGTCCAATGTAGAAGGTGGATTCACAAGCACATTATTCCAATATAATACAGGAAGGCACATATAATTTCATGATTGGCAAGGATCTTACAGAGTTCCATATAATCAATGCTTTAATTTAATACATGAATCTATAATAAGATACCTAGTTTAAAAACCTTTAGTGATGGAAATTCACTGCCTCCTGGGGTGGCCTGTTGCATTTTCGAATAGCACAAATTTTAGTGTTTTCTTATCTTCAACTAATAATCGAAGTCCCTTCTAATTACTAGTTCTAGTTGTATCATATCAGAGGCAACACAGAACAAACAATGTACGTCTGATGGCCTCTCCATTCTCAGTAGTCCAGAAACCTATGGGTGAGAATTGAGAGTAGAATCAAGAAGAAAGGGATTTGAAGTAGTCATAATGGAAAATATTCTAGGTAAGTTATAAAAAGAAGCTGAGGAGAAATGAAAAACAAACAAAACTCACTTGCCAAGAAACAGTAGCTGCCAATAAAATAACTAACTCAATATTGTTGTGTAACTTTCTTTAGCAAAGCTCTGCTGACTCCAAACCAGCACATAGAGAGACATTTAGAGATCCAGAGCTTGAGACAGGTTCAAGACAACTTGCAGAAACGCATGGGAGCAGTTTGGTTTTAATTCAGTTCAGTAAATATTTCATGGCTACCTACCGTGCTACTCTCTGCCAAATTAGGAGAGCATATAGAGAAATACTATTAGTCTATGGAAATAATTTGCTTATGAGAATTTCTACTTCATGTCAGTTGTACTAGCCTACTATAATAACTCTTGCACATAAATCTTTTCAAAAAAGTCTTACCTTTACAAACTTTGCAACAGCTGTGAGACAAGGTAATCTGATGAGACTCTGGACAATCCAAAGCTGGACAGCCTGAACTCTCAACAAGTTTCATGGTCTGGTCCTGTTCGACAACAGAAAACAAGTGCTTCAAATTTTATCATTAGGACTTGTTAAGAAGTTCCCAGATCCAGCATCTGAGAAGGATCTTTTAAGATCCAGAAATTTTTGTCCTGAGGACCTCTGCACAGGTCATGGGCTCACTCTCAAAATGACATCAAATCCCAATTGGAAAGTCTTTAGAATAAGCAAATCTTTAGAATAGGAATCAGCCACACTGATTCCACCACACTGCAGCCATGTCTATAATTTGCCAAGCATCTGGGTAATCCTGGAAAATTTTGCTAGTTTTACAACACATTTGCAAGCCCAGATGACAATTGTGGCAAAGATACAGTTTGAATTACATCAACAGCTTTTGGAAAAAAACAGTAAATTAAAATTGAGCTTTCGAAACATTTCAGTTTTCTTATAAAGTTTTATTATAAGGAGATTCTCACAGATGATTCTCGTAAGAAATATTGGATGTCTTCCACAAAACTACAAGGAACATGAGGGCAGGATTCATGTCTCTTGTAAATTAATGTCTAGCACATTTTCAGGCACATAATTGGCACTTAAAAAATTTCTTGAATAAATGAATAAATCAATGTAAAATCATTGTAGTTCTTGCAGCCAAAAAGATTGAACACTTCCCAAGGAGAAACCAAAATACAAAATACACTTCTGATAATTGAAGTATTCTTGCCTTAGGAGCAAACATTTGTTTTCTATACTGTTGGTCTCCAATCTCCTAAAAACAAGGATCATTAACTATGTTATATTATGCTAACCAATACATAAGTAATTAAATAACTCTTGGAACTTGCAAGCTTCCATTTTAACTACTGCTCAATAGCTTAGACTTGTAGATATAATTTCTGCAAGGAATGCTTTCATAGAAGAGGTGCACATTTCAATATCTGCCTTTTCCTGGCTCCTTTATGTAAAGGACCTTCTCCAAATCATAAGCTCTTGTCAAGAAGCTTGGCAGGAGGCATGTATACAGTGGAGTCAAATGCTAGTCTTCTTTTGGTTTAGTAGTAATATCAGTTCTGGAAATCTGATTTTCTAAACCACAGTGTTTTTCT